>NC_142566.1:791785-949642 GCF_041283825.1 Pyrus communis
CGATTTAATATGTTAAGTATAAAAAATTTATATGTTTAAAAATTTAAAAAGAAATTTGACCAACTGAATTCTATCAGTTGTGTACTGAACCGTATTCTCAATGTACTAAAAATTTCTCCAACTATAAGTTGCATTTTCCTCAATAAAGCATTGATATATGTTGACATTTTTTACATAAAACACTATTAGTCAACATCAAAATTCATTTCATGTACGTAGCTCTCTCAAATAAAGACGTAGTTACTTGTCCGCGGCCTTCGTCCGCGTTTCATTCTTGTGGTCTTGTTGCTTCACAGTTAACAGTTAACACCGATATTTTTCTGAAATATAAGCAATCCGACGTTGATACGTGGCATAGCGCGCGGCTGCAGGAAGAGAGCGAGATGCAAATTTGTCCTGGTTACTTGATTGAGGTTAGGGATTGGGAATTAGGAAGGGAGATGCAAATTTGTCCGAGCACGTTATTTATGACACATTGTATAAAAATAAAATTACTAAGCAGATCACATTTTTAAATCACAGTGATGTATTATTCATCGTGGCAAGTAACATGTGCCGATCACGTTAATAATTGAATCTATCTAATTAGATGTTAATTGTATCATCACTAGCCATATGAGATAATACGTAAAGATATATTGTCCTTAGCGTTAAAGTCTTTATAAAAACATGAAACAACTTGCATTCCATTCCAACACTTCTGCTTGACATTTTAAGTGGTGATAATATTCACTACCTTTCTACCGTACATTGCCATTAGATTAGAGTGATCATTAATTTATCTTCCACACAAATCTCGAAGTTTAAACTCGATCATCTAACGATAATCATAGAATGACAATCACAATAACCATTTGATTTGAGAGTGATGAGCAAAAATATTCACATAACTGAAGTAGAGGTAATAACTACTCCGAATGTGATTGAAGAGCATAGAAGATTTCCATGGATGTTTAAGAGTCTTGAGATCTCTCATAAATAAGTTGGCTAGTTATGTTCAAATATTACATGAAATTCACCCCTTTTACATTACAACAAAACATATTCTTCTTTCAACTCCTATCATCTACAAACAGTGTAAGCTGCAAATGGACAAACCAGTTGACAGAAACAAATATCAAATCAAAAATATAAGAAACTCCCACCTCTCGAGCTTTAGTTGGGCAAACAAACCAAATAAATTTGAATGTGAATTTTCGGACAGTAACATTGTCGTCTTTCTGTCTAGCAGTTGATTCCACACTCGTCAATATTTGGTCCGGTGACTCTTGTGGTGAAGGGATCAACCCTCACCCACAACAAAGAGAAAATTGAAGCAAGGAGAATCGACCACACGATGACAATGGTGGGCGTACGGTTCTGACGTCCCATGAGACCTTTGAGGAAGGGGTACAAATGGACAATCACCCAAAAGGCAAAGAAGAGCTTACCAAAGAGGGGACCCCATGATTGGTAACCGCTATTGATAGCATACGATATACCTGCTACAACCCCTACCAAGTTTACGATGAGGAGAGTTGTTGGCGGGATCAGAAGTGTTGTCCATTTAAACATGTAGAGTTCATTAAAGTCCCCATCTTCGTCTGATGCCTTGGAGGTGACAGTGAAGTTGGTGTCAATACCAGCAAGTACTTTGAGAATACCTTGGACAACGGCAAACAGATGGGCAGAAACACCACCAATAACCCAAAACTGTTCATTTCTCCACCACTCGTCGATTCCAACACCACTCCACCTCATCTCTAGAATACCAGTTGCAAAGATAGAAAGAAAGAGGGAGATAAACCATATACTTGCAAGATTGCTAATCTGCAACCAGAATGAGCCAACAAATTTAGTGAAATCTTAGATAAATCTTCTAACAAAATTTCAAATTATACACAAATTGGCATGAACTTAATGGGGAAAAAACTATATATGTCAAGGTGCATCAATATACAGACCATATCGTATCTCTCATGGATCAAGGGGCATGTCCAATTACTGAATGCTTGTCATGGTTTTCGGGAAAGTTATATTTATTATGGTGAATCAGTTAAAACAGAAGGTTTTGCGGGTAAAACAATCACAGAGAAACAGTGCTCTATAAAGAAGGGCCAAAAGAACAAAAAAAACAAAAGAGAGACGGAGTATGCATAGAGGGCAATTATGGCGAAATAACAAACCTGTGGAATGATGAATTTGTTGGTAAGAAGACAGACAGCCGGCAGTGTACAGTACATGAGAAGAGGTATGGAAGTGATTGGGTAAATGGTAGTGTTCACATACGCAAATCTCTCCAGCCATTTTAGCCTCCCACTGTAACCATACCAGATAGGACAATGCCGACTAAGAAGAATTTCCACGGATCCCAAAGCCCATCGAAGCACTTGGTTCAGACGATCTGAAAGATTAATAGGAGCAGACCCTTTAAATGCTGGGAGCTTAGGCATGCAGTATATAGACCTCCACCCACGGGCATGCATCTTGAATCCTGTAAGAATATCTTCTGTGACGGAACCATAGATCCATCCAATCTGTGGGAGACATATAATCATTCTCTTAAGAGTGAACAAAAATGACAACAGGAAACAGAAAATAAAGGTAGGACATCGAGTCCAAATTAAACCAATGACAACTCCTGAAAATCTTTAGAAAGTATATATAAAAAGCAGGGAGAAGAATTAGATTTTATATGAAAGTTAATGAGAATTTGAAGTTTCAAACAGACTCCAGTCAGTGGCATATTTCAACCACACAAAATTAAGGTAGCTTAATTTTGTAGTTGTCTAGACAAACGGATTTCAAAGGTGATACTAAGCAACATTTTCTATTCTTTCCTCGTTGAATTGGAAATAAAAGGATACTACATAAGGTAACAGAAGCATTGAAAATAATGATATACCTCATTTCCCCAATCAGATTTGTCTTCATATCCACAGCTGATAACATGAATAGCTTCTTTAAGAAGAGTTTCTGGTGTCGCAGATTGAGGAACACCGCCATTCTCCATCAGTGTAGAGGCAACAAAAACAGAAGACTGACCAAACCTCTTTTCTAGGCTCATTTGTGACATCAATAATGACTTCTCATCATCAAATCCAGCACCTGATTTTGAAGGTGCGTATGTAAAATGTTGAGTGTTCCAACTATTAAAATTAAAAATGGAACAAGAAAAAAAAATTCCTGCATTGACTCATTATTTATGCCACCTGGAAGTAGGCGTGATATGTAGTGGACTCTACCTCAATTATATACAAATGAAATATGTACAAGCTTACGATTCAAAAAAATTCAAAATTACCTTCCACCCCCTCTTCAATATCCTCTAGACTGAAAATTGGCACAGTAGGATCGACATTCTTAGATTTCTTTTTATCCGATCCCTTTTTACTGGATTTTGAACCCTTCTTCCGTGATCCACCACAAAGTGAAGATAGAACTCCTGTTTTCTTATGCTTAGGCTTGACAGGAGGTTCGTAACCATACAAAGCTGTTCTATTGAAGACACACCCAGTACCCACATAAACTGGTCCTTGAATTCCGTCTAAACCTCTCAAGTTAATCTGAAATCCAGAAGTAAATGTATAAGCACACTAATCAGTCTCTGCAAGCCCACGGTGAAAGACTTGTAACCATTTAATAAGTTTAATAATTTTATACAGAAGCAAAAACAACATTAGTTCAGAATTACTCTCTTTTCTATGATGAATATAAGGAATATAGAAAACTTACATCAAAGAAAACAGTGTTACGATTGGCATATCGATCGTTTCTATCAATACCATCAAACCTCTGTGGAAACTGAACATAACACACATTTTTTCCAAGGTTAGGATCCATTAGAAAGCACATAGCTTCCCTCAAGGCCTTACTGTTGTTAATGTAATGATCACAATCAAGATTCAACAAGAAAGGTCCATTAGTGAGAACTGCTGATACTCGAACCTACAAGAGAGTTTCATTGACATCAGAGGAAGGAAAATACTTAATTCTAAAGAGATAAAGTGATAAACTAACTTTAGAACATAAAAATAAAAAATACTCACAAGTGCATTCATAGCACCAGCCTTCTTGTGATGTTGGAAACCTGGACGCTTTTCACGAGAAACATACACTAAACGTGGCAGTTCATTACCATCAGTATCGAGCCCACCACTTTGGCCTAAGAAAACCTGAAAGTGGAAAAAGAAATACAGATCTTAGTACAAAATGAGGCCATATACTTTAAACTCTGCTTCAGCATTCCAAACGAGCGTCAATTAGTTAGTATCAACTTCAATAACTATCTCCCATAGCTTATAGAGATCTGTCACGTAAGATATCCACCTGAATCATTCCTGGATGGTCTCTAGTATTATTTCCAGGCCATGGAGTACCATCTTGCATGATCCATCCTTCTTCGGGTATTTTTGTGGCCTTTGCAACAAGCCCGTTAACACGAACTTTAAATTCTTCATATTCTCTCTGAAACCAAAAAGGAAAGAGTAGCAGTAAGGAGGGGCACTTTTGTTATGAGGCAGAGTGTTTTAGATGTGTGTGCTAAAGGCCTACCTTCATCGCTCTACGCTCTTTGACAAATGATGGTTGAACTTTATCCTTTAAGTAATCAATCTTCTGTGAAAAATACCATTCCGGAGCCCGAGGCTCAATAGCATATTTCTTGCAGAAAGGGACCCATTTCCTAGCAAATTCTGAAGTTTCAGACAGAGCTTCAAACGTCAACATTGCGGCTCCATCATCAGAAACATAGCAAGAAACCTTGTCAACTGGATAGTCAACTGCAAGAATAGATAGCACAGTATTTGCTGTCACCATAGGAGGCTCCTTCAACGGATCGACAGTACTGACAAAGATGTCAACAGCAGCTAAATTTGATGGTTCTCCTTCTCGGTCATATCTGCAACTCAAATGAAATCGGAATTAAACTCAAAATACAAGGGCAAACAAATTTGAAATGACACTGCTAATTGGTGTTTGCAAACGAATATAATCACTGAGACACAACTGAGAGTATTTGCAAAGAAACTTTCCCACCTCAACGAAAGTCTGTCAAGATATGTTTCACGATTAACGGGGAGCCACTTAGGGAACTGATCGAGAATCCAGGAAATTGCAAACCAAATCTCACAAATGACTGATATCAGCCACAGAGCATAGGCATTGGGCACAGGATTTGTTATTCGATAGTGCAAGAAAATGCACAGAATAATAAGCCGCAGAACAATGACCATTCTGTAAGGATTTATTCTAGATGATGGAATTGAGACCTTTCTGGAGAGAGGCTGCCTTGCTTCATCATTCCTGCAAAACGGGAAAGAGGATCCACATGAAAATCAACTCTTGCCACACGGTAATTTGAAAACAAACAAAAAAACATGTCCATCAAATTTAAGTGACAGAAAACAACTGTGCTACAGAGCACGACGCAGTACGTTCACAACTACTGCTATAACAAAGGTTTGCCTTATACCAGCCTAGCCTCTCCACACTGTTAGATTTTGACTTTTCTAATAGCAGGAAAGCTTATGTAACCAAGATAAGTCGCAAATTTTAAGTTTCTCAGCCTTGCTAAAAACTATCAACAAAGAAATATATGAAACTTTGCAGTTCAATCAAGACAAAACCCACAAGAATGAGTCATCAACAAGCAGATCATTGGTGGTGTCAATAGAGTATTAGAACTTGAGCATTATAAATATACTGTTAAAGTGGGAGGTCTTCCTAGTCTCTCCATCTATTATTAGATTTTAAATTGTCTCGTGGCAGTAAAACTCCCGTCACCAAGACAAAAGCAAAGAATAAATTTTTCTATTTTGGCAATCAAACTATTAACAAAACAAAGAAAATGAAGGCAGAACCTACAGCAAAGAGTCATCCACAATCACATCAGATCTGGCATCAATATCTCCACCGCCTCTTTCAGAAGTAGCTTGGCCAGTGCTCATTGGAATGACATTCTTCTCTTGCTTCATCTTCCAGCCATCCACTCTCTCTTTCCATGCTACATTTCCTATCCCGGGAGAACCAAACTCCCTCACAGGATCCACAACCCTTATATTAGCTGCAGAAAGAATATAATGTAAGGACCCTGTTGTCAGGAACACATATAGAAACTAAGAACATGTCACATAAGATGTGCGGAGAGACATACGGGATTGGTTAACATCTGATCCATAAGAATGATGATGCACACGCTTTCCAGCACCAACTCCAGGAGATGCCATCGAAAGGCGCTCTGGTGAAGCGGCAGACAGTTCCCCGGAAACCTACAAATTGGCGATTTGCAAAGGTTAAATTCCAGAATAAGTTCCTTATAAAAGAATGAAAGTAGCTTTCCAAATGTATGTTGGCCTACCTCTTGTCCACTAGTGAGTAGAGGGATGTGATTGTGAGAAACCTCTTTATCATAATTTGGAGCCGAAACATCCTCTCCCCGGCCATATGTCATATGCCAGCTTAGCATGCGTTCAGCAATCTTTTGCTTCTCGTTTTGATTTTCTGAAGTATAGTTGAAATCACTGGTACCATCATCAGGAACAGCATCCTCTTCTCTATCACCAAGAATTGCAGGGCTCCCTGAAAACAACCACCCAAAAATAATAAGTGATTACATACACAAAATGTTTGATAAAAACAATCAAGGTCTTGCAACATTGCATAAAATCAAGTTGTCATGAAAATTTATTTCCCATCAACTAGCCAAAGAGAATTACCATCAATTTATAAAATTCAAGTACTGCGGCTTTTTTTAGACATATTTGTGATTGCAATACGTATAAGCAACTAAAAATATAAAGATTAGCTAACAACTTCACTATTTCATGATATCTTCTCAAATAATGAAACTAAACTAATTACAGGTCTTACAAACCTTTGTGCCTCTTGTATCTGGTTTTGCATTGAGGGCAAGACTGATTTCCATCCTTCCTCTCGTACTCATAGCATGGCCTGCAAACAGGAAAGGCACAGACATCGCAGGCAATGAATGGTTCCCCATCCGCAGTCTTCCCAACATTATCCCCACAGATCTGGCAGACCTGACCCCCGAGGCTTTTCATGGGCTTTGCCTAAGTAATTAATCATTCATATAGACAAAGTTTAGAAAATGCATTGACAATGGCTGCAATGACAGGACTCGTGGAGCACGTGCTAATTGTGATAATGATAGTGAACAACCAAAAATTACAATATCAATCTGAAAAACTCAAAACCCCACATCCTCCCCAAAATTAAAAGACAAGGTCACTGCGCAGGAACTAGTCAAAATCTTTCTAATCCCTACTATCTAAGTTTTTGTGATCCATTTCTTCATTACTTTACCTAAATCCCTTAATTTGAAAGAACCTCACCCAAACATACTCTGAATGAACTAATGCCCCATTTGTTTGCTAGGAAATTGTGGTGAAGACTGACAGGAACTTTCAAAAGCTTCATCACTCGGGACTTATATCGCCACACTATCCACTCAAGAATTTCACTCAGCAAGGGACCATCTGTTACTTTCTCCCAATTTCTTATCAAAAAGAGGGAAAATTGCAAAACCAATAGAATGCTTCGGATGCTTACCGCAGTTTCTCCTTCGGATTCCATTGCCAGCTTCTTCTTTGCTCAGATGTGAACAATGGTTCAAAATTCTAGTTTGATCTCAACAAGATCTATGCATGTCTATGAGCTCATTAACTTTTTTCCACTACGAAAACCCAAGATCTGGATTAAGCACCTGGAAAAGGGAAGGTAAAAAAAAGTCAGATTTTACAAACTTTCAGCAAGCATTTTCTACACCACAGATCACTGAATTTATTATTCAACTGTGGCCAATAAAACTACGATTCTTCCTGGGTCTTCACAGCAACCGAACAGATTGTAATTAGTGATATCCGGTGGAGAACAGCACAGTCCACATTTCCAAATCTTATCTTTTAATGTAAGAACAACATAAAGCCGAAGAATAAATGTTAAACAGTTAAGGACCAAAACTAAAATCCAACCACAAAACATACCTTCAATAAAAAAAAGAACCGATCTTTATCACCAATTCTTCAAATCCAGAAAACCCAATTCAACCCAATTGAATATAAACCCAAATCGATCCAATTCTCCTGCAGATGTCAGAAACTAGACAAATTGGAAAAACCCCAGATGAAAAATTCACTGCTTGAATCCCAAAGATCAAGAGAGAGAGTGATCTTATTGATCCACTGGAACAGACAAAACCACAACGCCAATCACAGCTCTCTCTCTCTCTCTCTCTCTCTCTCTAGAAAGTGTCTCAGTCTGTGTATAGCAGTATATATTTATATAATTTGTGGGAGAAGGAAATGGCTTTAAGACTTAAGAGGGACGAAAGAGACAGAGGAACAATTACGAGCCTTTTAGACTCTCTTCTCTCACTACCACCGACAGTTTTAGACAGAGATGCATTGGCTGTGAAGGAAGTAAACACATCAGCTACCTCATAAAAATTATAATTTTCTGTTACGAAATTGTTTAAATAATAAAAGTTGCAAAATAAAATAAAGAAAATGTAATTATGTAAAGTGAAAGCAAAACTTGTGAGGTAATATTACTGACAGTGTTTCGTTGTCCGTCTTGAAGACTTTGGATTTGCTCCTCCAGTTGTACACGGTACAACACTAGTACTAGGTTTTTGACCCTGGTTAATTACCCAATGAGGTCCTGCCACGTTACTTCTATATGTTTTTGGTAAAAAATGTTTGTGGTAAAGGAAATACGAAAAATGCTTTGAAAACAAAAAAAAGAAAAGTTAAAGAATAATGTTGCGTAGATTAAAATTTTAAATTAAATACTATGTTTGTTGATAATTAAATTATTAATTAAAATAAATGTTTTATAGAAATTGCTTTTGTAAAAATCAATTGAAGGTGTGCTTTGTAGGAATTTGTAGCTTATTAGTAATATTACCCCTAATTCACATTAAATGTAGCTTATTAGCGTCTTTGGATTCACTTATTGTCACTCGACACAATATGATGAGCTAATAGAAGCCGTAAAATTATAATTGAGTAGTATAGATCTTTTAATTTGCGTTCTCCAAACATAAAGATCCACTACCACCCAAGACTAAACAAAGTAAGCCAGAAACTGAGATTCAAGAGCATGCTATATAATGCACCCGAAAGAGGCTTGTGAAATTCAGAAGTCCGCACATGTGCCAAAAGAAAAATTCTTTCCAATTGTAAAAGCAAATTTCTACAATCCCATCAATTCAAGAAACATTCTTCTTCATATTTTTTTTCACACATTTTATATTGCTAATCGAAATTATTTCAAAGAGAAGAAGTAGAAATGATTAACATTTTGACGAAGCTGATTGACGATTTGTTGAAGGTGTTACGGTTCAGTGTTCCATCTGGGTCCGTCCGAGAGCACAACATTGTCTTCCCCTTCCCCTCTGCTCCTTCCACCTCCATTGTCGTTGCTGATGAAGAGTCCAAGTTGTTCTGTAAAATTGAGATTTTTGGGGATTATATATAGCTATGGGTTCTGGGAGTTTTACAATTGGGGGTCGAGGGGTTTAGGAATTAGGGTTTATGGTAGAAAGAGGTCTTAGGGTTTTTAATGCGCGGAACCCTATTATTTCAGCTGAAATGCGTGGAAGAGTTGGGAAGCACCCTATTATTTTTGTTGCTGTTGCAGTTGATCCTCCACGTAAAGACGAAAGCAACAGCCCAAGACTAGATAATCCAACAACTTCCTCGCCATCGGAAAGATTATGGGGTAGAAGGAGGCGAAACATGATGGCCCTGGATTACTGGCCATGCATCAGCTGTCATACGGAAACTTTTCAGCCTCGTGTTCAACCGGCACCGTACAGTTAAGACAATAAATCGGAGCAGCATACCTCCCATGGCGGCTGTCATGTATTTCATAGCCCTTGCCAACCTTAGTTACGTTGTATGGGACAAATTTCAGGTAGGGGCATAAATCAGTCCAGTGCCCAAACACATTGCAAATTCGACAAGGGTCTGTGAATAGGAAAGTTCTACCCATTCTGCTCTTTCTCTTTTCTGGTTTTGGTTTTGGAGTAGTAGCATTCTCCTTGTCAAGCTGGACTTTAGCCAGATTCTCTTCAACAGCCTTTTCATTTTTGAGTTGAGTCGGAGGGCCATCTGTGTGTTTGAGGAAATGTGGAGATACATTAATTAATAACATAAATTGCACAGTGCACATATAAGCTAAGTGCGTAAGCCATCTGGATTTGGGTGGGGCCCTTAATTAGTTTGTATTCTCGATCTCGTTGAATTATCAAATACTAACTACTAGTGCTTTATGCTCATTCACGTTCTACTCTGTCTCTGGGTTAATTTGTTAGGAGAATAACAATGTCAGCCATATGCATATCATTACTACCTATATATGTATATGTGTGTGTTTGCGTGCGCATGTGTATAGCCACCGGCCTTCTTACTACCATTGTGGTTCAGTGTGCAAGCACAAATCCTCAATGTTGTGGTTTTGTGTGCGTGTGTGTGTATAGCTACTGGTCTTCATCCTACCATTGTGGCCAAGTGTGCAAGCACAAATCCTCAAAGTTGTGGGTTAGTGTAAAGTTGTGGGTTAGTGTGTGTGTGTGTGTGTGAATAGCTACTGGCCTTCTTCCTACCATTGTGGTTAAGTGAGCAAACACAAATGCTCAATGTTGTGGGTTCGTGTGTGTGCGTGTGTGTATATATAGCTACCGGCCTTCTTCCTACCATTGTGGTGGAGTGTGCAAGCACAAATCCTCAATGCTGTGGGTTCGTGTGTGTGCGTGTGTATATAGCTACCGGCCTTCTTCCTACCATTGTGGTTAAGTGTGCAAGCACAAATCCCCAATGTTGTGGGTTCGAAGGCTGGTATCCCAATGGAATTGTGTGCATAAATAGCTGACTGAGAATAAAAGATAGTCCACTACCTATGAAATTTGTTGAGAATGAGTTCTACACGAATAACTGAAGGAGGGCCAAATCGAACAGATTTGGGATGATACTTGATAGATTCTACTTATGCTCTAGTAATCAGGCATGGAAAATCAAACAAAATTGGTCATACCAAAATACCTAAATGATTTTGATATGAATATCTATAGCTTTTAATAATTAAATGAACAAGAAAAGAAATACATATTTTCTGCACAAAAAAATTAGGCATCATCAAGTACCCCATTTAAATTCAAATTCAAGCACGGTAACCCTTAAAACATAAAAAAAAACATACATGCATGGTGCTAATTAAGCTGCAAATTCGAAATTACAGATAATATTCTTCCTACTCACAAACCCTAAAACCAAAGCAAACATGCAAAAAAGCATACCATGAGAAGAGGGAGGAGTCCGGATCTCACCTCCGAGCTTCGTCGGTTGGCCTGGAATCCTCCCCTGCCAGGATCCGGATCCTCGTCCGGCTAGGGACTTCGACTTGGCCTTGGCCTTAGCCTTGAACCAGGCCTTGGCCTCGGCCTTGGATCGGTTGATCATGGTTCTGTTTTGCAAGAGACAGGCGAAATTGAGGATTCTGCCGGGAAGCGATAGTTAGGCGGTTTATATAATAGCTATAGCTTACGATTCTAATGCTAATGGTTCAAGAATGTGATTGTGTAAATTCTATATTGTCTTGGATATCCTTATGAAATAAGCCTGCAACGTATACATATATAGTTTGAAAAATAGCTTGGCTTAGTTCAAGCATATACAAACCTGTATATACATATATAAATAGGATGATCATAAGAAATTAATTCCATATTTTCATCAAATCAACATAATGTGTATAATTACAAAGTAGTTTGGGAAAATATCGATCTTTTATATGCTATTTGTCAAACCGTTTAATAAAGGCTAGTAAACAGCCATAACCTTAAACAAAGATTTGAGATAAATTAAAGATTATATTCAACTACATAATGATGCTCTTAACCCCTTTCATCCCTTAAAACAAAATGGGCAATTACTATACAATGTATGTTGAATAAGTGGCCAAGTGGCCATACTTTAGAATAAACAAATTCAAAGGTGGCAAACACCTTCCTTGTTTTGGGGAGGAAAAATGGGAAAAGTTTGGTTGCTTTTGAAAAAGGTTTTGTCCTCTTCACCATCCGTGAGTTTTGGCTCCTTCATAATGGAGGGTTTGGTTGCTTTCTTCCCTCCATTCGGTTGTGTGGTAGAAAGAGAGAAAAAGAGCTCATTTTTCTGCAGAGATCAAGGAGAGTTGCAGAGAGCCCAAAAGGAAGAAGAAGCTGCTGCTTCATTTGGTTAGTAATCATCCACCAAAGTAGTTGTTGTTGTAATAGCTTTGAGCTATATGTATAGAGAAGAAATTATTCTTTATATTTCTTCCTCTATTTGTTTCTTTGGTGTGTGAGAGCTATTGGGTGTATTGGGTTATTTGGGTTGTGAGATTGCCAACACTTTGTAAACTCCCATTTGGTTGATAGTGGATTATTGGGTGAGCTCCTACTGCTCCGAGGACGTACTCTAGTTACACTGACTGTGGAGGAACCTCGTTAAAATCTTGGTGTTATTTTCTATATTGTTCTTGCATTTCCATTTGATAAATTTCCTGTGGGCTAGCTTGAGTTGGTTCTAAAAGATTTTGGTGCTATCCTAGCACAACAATTGGTATCAGAGCACTGGTTGCTCTTGGGTACTGTCTAATTGCCAAAAATGTCAGACGGGCAAGATGAGAATCCTTTTGGAAGCAGCTCCGGATTTGCAAGAACTACGGTGCAAAATGCAAAGTTCGAAGTTGAAAAGTTTGATGGCACAAACAACTTTGGGATGTGGCAATGTGAGGTCAAAGATGTGTTGGCTCAACAAGATCTACTTGCCGCTTTGGGAGAGAAGCCGGAAGCTATGTCGAAGTCGGAATGGGAGAAATTAAATTTGTGGGCTTGCTCTTCAATTCGGTTGTGCCTTGCAAAAACTCAGAAGTATTTTGTGATGCGGGAGACATTGGCAAGTGTGTTGTGGCAAAAATTGGAAGACAAGTATATGACGAAGAGTGCAGAGAACCGGCTACACTTGAAGAAAAAGCTCTACCGCTTCCAATACAAAGAAGGTACAAAAATGATTAGACATCTTGATGCTTTTAATAAGTTGATTGCCGACTTGTTAAATTTAGATGAGGATATTAAGGATGAAGATAAGGCCTTAATATTGTTGAATTCCTTGCCGGACTCTTATGAGCATTTTGTTACCACTATTATGCATGGTAAAGAAACTGTGAAATTTGAAGATGTGTCAAATGCCTTGATGAATTATGAAATGAGGCATAGAGATAAAAATCATGATAGTACCTCGGAAGCTTTATTTGTTAAAGGTAGATCATCGGAGAGAAGATCATCTTCTAGTAGAAAAAAATCACAGTCTCGACCTAGAGGAAACTCTAAAGGTAGAAAACCTTTGGAAAGGGATGAATGTGCCTTTTGTCGTAATAAGGGCCATTGGAAGAAAGATTGTCCAAAATTGAAGACCAAAGGTAAAGAAAGTTCTGAAGCTAATGTTGCTGAAGTTGAAGCAGATTTTCCTGATTTTGCTTTAACCACTTCCTCATCATTTGATTTTGCTACTAAGTGGGTGTTGGATACGGGTTGTACTCATCATATGACTCCTCACAAGGATTGGTTTTCAAGCTTGAAAGAGTTTGATGGCGGTGTTGTGTTCATGGGAGATGACAATCCTTGCACAACAAAAGGGATTGGTACAGTTCGTTTGAAGTTGCATGATGGCATGGTTAAAGAGTTGACAGGTGTTCGGTATGTACCGAATTTGAAGAAAAATCTTATTTCTTTGGGAACTTTGGAAGCCAAGGGCTTCAGGTTTCATTCAGATGGGCAGACATTGAAGGTGACTTATGGTGCACTTGTTGTGATGAAAGCTCCTCGATGTGGCCATTTGTATTTATTGCAAGGAAGCACTGTGACAGGTGAAGCATCTGTAATCTCAGAAAATATGGGCACATCCGATTCTGATACTACTAGATTGTGGCATATGAGATTAGGCCATGCCGGTGAGAAAGCTCTACAAGGGCTTGTGAAACAAGGTCTTCTAAAAGGTGCCACGACTTGTAAGCTTGATTTCTGTGAGCATTGTGTCTTGGGGAAGCAAACTAGAGTGAAGTTTGGTACTGCTGTACATCAGACGAAGGGCATTCTTGATTATGTGCATTCGGATGTTTGGGGTCCTACAAAGACTCCATCTTTGAGTGGTAGACATTGGTTCGTGACCTTTGTTGATGATTATTCAAGAAGGTCTTGGGTCTACACTATGAAGCACAAGAGTGAGGTGTTGAGCATTTTCTTGGATTGGAAGAAAATGGTTGAGAACCAGACTGGGAGAAAGATTAAGATTTTGAGATCGGATAATGGTGGTGAATACACATCCGACCATTTCTTTAAAGTTTGCAAAGAAGAAGGGATTGTAAGACATTTCAGTGTCAAGGGAACTCCACAACAAAATGGAGTTGCAGAAAGATTGAATCGAACCTTGCTTGAGAAGGTTAGATGCATGTTATCTCAGTCGGGTTTGAGTAAGTCATTTTGGGCAGAGGCAGTTACTTATGCATGTCACATCATCAACCGATTACCCTCAGCTGCTATTCAGGGTAAGACACCAATGGAGGTATGGATTGGAAAACCTTCTACTGATTATGATTATATTCGTATTTTTGGTTCACCTGCTTATTTTCATGTAACTGAAAATAAACTTGATCCTAGAGCCAAAAAGGCTATCTTTCTTGGTTTTAGTAGTGGTATCAAAGGTTACAGGTTATGGTGCCCGGAGATGAAGAAACTTGTAATCAGCAGAGATGTGACATTTGATGAAGAAAATATGTTCAGAGACTCTGAAAAGAATGTGAAAGATGTCCAACAGGTGGAGCTTGAGAAAGTTGCCTCTAGTACTTCAAATCCTATTTCCGCTGATGTCGAAGCCACTATAAGTGAAGAAGTGGGAGACCATGAGGATGTTGAAGAAGTTGAACTTGAAGATTCTATTCAAGTTGAAGAGCAAGTTTCACCTCAAGAGTCTATTGCCAAAAACAGAGGAAAAAGACAAATTACCAAGCCAGCTCGGTATAGTGACTATGTTGCTTTTGCTCTTCCTATTATCACTGATGAGATTCCATCCAATTTTGAGGAAGCCATTGAGAGTGAGGAAAAGGAGAAGTGGTGCAATGCCATGGGCGACGAGATGAATTCTCTCATGAAAAACAAGACTTGGGAGTTAGCTAAATTGCCTAAGGGTAAGAAAGCTATTGGTTGCAAATGGGTGTATGCCAAGAAGGAAGATGCTGATGAGAAAAGCAATGTGAGATTCAAAGCAAGATTAGTTGCTAAAGGGTATGCACAAAAGGAGGGCATTGACTACAACGAAATATTTTCTCCAGTTATGAAGCACTCCTCAATTCATATTATGTTAGCTCTTGTTGCACAATATGATCTTGAGCTTGTGCAACTCGATGTGAAGACGGCTTTCCTACATGGTTATTTGAATGAAGAGATCTATATGTGTCAACCGGATGGGTATAAAGTGAAAGGGAAAGAGAATTTGTTTTGCAAGTTGAAGAAATCACTTTATGGCTTGAAGCAATCTCCAAGACAATGGTATTTGAGGTTTGATAAATTTATGAGAGGCCAAAATTATTCTAGAAGTCAATATGATCATTGTGTGTACTTCAAGAAGTTGCAAGATGGGTCTTTCATTTATTTGTTGATATATGTTGATGATATGTTGATTGCCTCAAAGAATGTCGAAGAGATTGAGAAATTGAAGAAGCAAATGAAGAATGAGTTCGAGATGAAGGATCTTGGTGAAGCAAAGAAGATCCTTGGCATGGAGATCACTAGAGACAGAGAGAAAAGTTTGGTATGCTTGAATCAAAGACAATACCTTGAGAAGTTGATTCGGAAGTTTGGAGTTCATGATTCAACCAAACCGGTTAGTACCCCTTTGGCTCCTCATTTTAAATTAAGTTCTCTACAGTGTCCTAAAACTGATAAAGAGAAGCTACAAATGAAAGATATACCATATGCAAATTTGGTTGGTAGTTTGATGTATGCAATGGTATGCTCTAGACCGGATATTGCTCATGCAGTTGGCATGGTGAGTCGATATATGCATAATCCAGGTAAAGAGCATTGGCAAGCAGCTAAATGGATATTGAGATATCTCCATGGTACTCGAGACGTTGGTTTATGCTTTGAGAGAGATGACTCTGGTATTGGTCATTTTGCAGTTGGTTATGTTGATTCAGATTATGCAGGTGATCTGGATGGAAGGAAGTCTACTACAGGCTATTTGTTTACTATGGCTAAAGGGCCAGTTTGTTGGAGGTCCATTTTGCAGTCGTCTGTTGCCTTGTCTACTACAGAGGTTGAATATATGGCAGTTGCTGAAGCTATAAAGGAGGCCATTTGGATACATGGACTGATTAGAGATTTGGGGGTTGATCAGAAGCAGGTGGAGGTGCATTGTGATAGTCAGAGTGCCATTTATTTGGCTAAGTATCAGGTTCATCATGCGAGGACCAAGCACATAGATGTGCGTTATCACTTTGTTCGTGAAGTAGTTGATGAAGGAGAAATCATTCTCCAGAAGATTCCAACTAAAGACAACCCCGCTGATATGTTGACTAAGGTTGTTGGTGTAGCCAAGTTTGTTCATTGCTTGAACTTGGCTCACATTTTGCCTATATAAAGAAGGCATTGAGCAGTAGGAGTTTTGGAGCATTTGGCTCGGCATGAGTTGTTCTCTTGCTAGTGATTGGGAGTGATGTTGTGTGTTAATTGTGTTGTTTGGCTTATCATGGCGTTTTTCGGAACTTGGCCAAGGTGGAGATTGTTGAATAAGTGACCAAGTGGCCATACTTTAGAATAAACAAATTCAAAGGTGGCAAACACCTTCCTTGTTTTGGGGAGGAAAAATGGGAAAAGTTTGGTTGCTTTTGAAAAAGGTTTTGTCCTCTTCACCATCCGTGAGTTTTGGCTCCTTCATAATGGAGGGTTTGGTTGCTTTCTTCCCTCCATTCGGTTGTGTGGTAGAAAGAGAGAAAAAGAGCTCATTTTTCTGCAGAGATCAAGGAGAGTTGCAGAGAGCCCAAAAGGAAGAAGAAGCTGCTGCTTCATTTGGTTAGTAATCATCCACCAAAGTAGTTGTTGTTGTAATAGCTTTGAGCTATATGTATAAAGAAGAAATTATTCTTTATATTTCTTCCTCTATTTGTTTCTTTGGTGTGTGAGAGCTATTGGGTGTATTGGGTTATTTGGGTTGTGAGATTGCCAACACTTTGTAAACTCCCATTTGGTTGATAGTGGATTATTGGGTGAGCTCCTACTGCTCCGAGGACGTACTCTAGTTACACTGACTGTGGAGGAACCTCGTTAAAATCTTGGTGTTATTTTCTATATTGTTCTTGCATTTCCATTTGATAAATTTCCTGTGGGCTAGCTTGAGTTGGTTCTAAAAGATTTTGGTGCTATCCTAGCACAACAATGTACTAAACAAGTATGAATATAGAGCTAATCAGACAATAATAACTCCATCGGAGAGAAAAAAAAAAATGATTTTCACGAGCTGGACATCCAAGTATGGCATCCTCCAATACTTCTTCCTGATTGCTTCTACCCTCATCCAAAACTCACCGTCAATGGCAATAATTCTACTACCAGCAATTCAGTTGTACCTGAGACTTAACCTTCCCTCTCTCTCTGTACGTTTACTTCCGTTAAACTGTTGTGTCCTGTGTTCGTGGGACACTCAACTCAACAAGACTAGATATAATACAACAGCAGCAGCTGATTTTGGTTTTGGACTTTGGAGTAGTAGTAAACCAAAGCCAAGGGCTTCTTCCAATGAAGATGTAGGATAGGGGTGGGACTACCCGCTAATACCGACGGCTTACTATATAATCGACTATATCACTAAACAAATATACAAAAGTTTATTTATAAATAGTTTATTTACAAAACACACTGGGGAAGAAGGTTGGGGTACAGAATTTATCAAATATAACTAAAAATTAAACCTTAACTTTAAATGTGTCAGTTTTTATATAAACTTTTACATATATCTAAAATCTATTTAAATATACACAAATACCTTTAATTGATATGAATAATTAATTATTAACTAAAAATGTACTTGTACTATAGTGTCTCTCTCAGACCAAGATTGTCTGCCCTCCTAGTTTTCATCCTTTTCCATGTCCTCTCACTTTATCAACCATTCATTCCATACCAAGTTAATTTAAGGCTTCAGATTTCACCATGTCACCAACAACACTCAAGTTTTCTTTAATGCCCAATTTTTCTGCCTTTCCCTCCCACTCCGATTTTCCTGCCGTAAAACGGACCAAGATTGTGAAGATGTTGGTGATGGTGAAGATGTTGTGTGCACAGTTTTGCACCTTATGGCGCTTTTATGGAACCACATGTGAGGAGGAAGAGAGATTCAACTGTTGGTTTCTGCAAAACAAATATTTTTTGTAAAATTTTGAATCTGCTGTTTCTTGTGCTTCAGTCCAGGCGTTTAATTTTGAATCTGCAGATTTTGGTGCTGCAAAAGAGTGGGATTTAGGAAGAAGCAGATGGGCTTGTCACCTTGGTCTTTCGCATGTTTCCATTTCCCTTATTACTCTGCAGCCTCTGAGTAAGAAGTACTTCTGCTTCTGCTTTTCTTATTGCATCAATTGCTCTGCGTTCTCCTCTGTGCTTTCTCTTTCTTTCAGAACACAACACAGCAATTGGAAAGTCTTCGCTGCTCTTGCCAAAGTTCAATGCTCTCTCTCTCTCCAATGTTTCTCTCTCTCTTCCTCCTCACATGTGGTTCCATAAAAGCGCCATAAGGTGCAAAACTGTGCACACAACATCTTCACCATCACCAACATCTTCACAATCTTGGTCCATTTTACGGTAGGAAAATTGGAGTGGGAGGGAAAGGCGGCGGGAAAGGCAGAAAAATTGGGCATTCAAGAAACTTGAGTATTGTTGGTGACGTGGCGAAATCTAGAACCTTAAATCAACTTGATATGAAATGAAGGGTTGATAAAGTGGAAGAGCATGGAAGGAGATGGAAACTAAGAGGGCAGACAATCTTGGTCCCCACTCACTAATATTTTCTTCTTCTTTTTTTTTCGTTCTTTTTCCAAAAGAAGAGCAAAGGTTTCTCTCAATTTTATATTTTAATAAAATAATCAAAGAAACCTTGTGGTCCTTAAATCTTTCTTCATATATGTAATATAGCACCAAAAAAAAAAAAAAAAAAAAGACTTTTTCATAATTCCCAGCTGCCCTTCAAGTACGATATTGCAATTGTACTAGCTTTTTATAGTATTGAGAAAAGCAGAAACGTTGTTCCTCTAAGACGTGTGAACCAGTCTTACGTGATTGGAACTTCAACTAAGATTGACATCTCTGGGGTTAAAAAGAACAGTACTTGTACTTTTCTCTTTACTCACAAATTCAACGTTAATGTTGAATCACTTCAATCACACAATGTTATTTCCATGTGCTAAACAGTGACCACTCCATCAAATTACAACAACTACAAGTTCATGACCACGTTTTCCTTTGTAATATATTTGTATTTAATATTAATAATACAGATTAAACCGCAGAACAATTGAAATCAACCGGCAGAACAATTGACACGAGGAATAAGAACAAAGAAATCAACCAAGCCAATTCGGTAATGAAGAACTGAAAAAGCAAGCCGGATGACAGCTGCTTCAGAAACACAACCCTCTTCCCCATGAACCTCCCGGCAAGAATGTTCAACACGGTACCAGGAGTAATGCTAGCCCTACACGGTATAAAGAAAGAAAATACCTGAACATTATTAGATATCCAGAGAAGAAAACACATAAAAGGTTACCACAAATCAAAACCGGAGGTCATAAATGGATTCAGGATGTCGAAAAACATAAGGGGGGATCCGGTACCCCGCGCTGATTTAGCCGGAAAAGCCACCATCGCGGACGTGAACGTCAACGGAGCACAGTACCTCCGGTGGAGGCGCGTGTGATCCATGCGCCGCCCAAGACAGGCGCCAACGTGCAGCCTGGGTTCTGGGATCCGACTGGGTCTGGGCCGGATCTGGGTTTGGGCCGAAGGTTTTGGGCTTGGTTATGGGCTACAAATTGCATGGCCCAAGGATTTTGGGCCGAGTTATTCATTTGGGCTTTGGAACCGGTTTAGGGTTATCGGGTCGGGTCTACCCGGTTTCAGGCCATGGTTTGGCCGTTCCCGAGCTCCGTACGAGCTCATTTCTTCACCATTTTCGATGTACAAACTATGAATTGAAGCTGAGGATGAGAGGAAGAAGTTCGTACCATTTTCACGATGTGTGGTGGCCGGAGTTGGCCGGAAAACGCCTGCAAACGCCGGGTTCCTCGCCGGCAAACTGGGAAGTGTTTTTCCCCTAGGGTTCCTCGTCCAAAACCTACTCAGACACGTCTCAATCTCACCTCAAAACACGATCTATGGGGTTCTAAGAGCTTACCTTGGTCAGAGATTCAAGAAGTTCGTCGGAGGTCACAAACACAGTGATAGTGCAACTGCACTGAGAATGAGAGGGGGAGAGATGGCCCATCGACGTGGTGGTTTATGGGGTTCGCTGGAGGGAATGGTGAAGGGTGGTGGTGGTGCTCGCCGTGCCGGCGAAGGTGGTGCTATGGTCCTTGCTCGCAGGGAAGAGAGAGATAGCTGGAAGAGAGTTTAGAGTGAGTCCACAGGAGAGAGAGATAGAGAAGAAGGATTTGGGTCGGGGGACAAAAATCAAAGGGTGGGCTCCACGTGGCTCACCAATTAAGACTAAAAACAACCCATTCAAAATACCTAACCCAAACCCAATGAAATTATTAAAATACCTTTTCGTTCTAAAATCTGTAAAATTATCCATGACGGGTTGTTACAGGTTAACCACGATTACCCATACCCGTATGTATTTTGCCCATTCCTAAATGTGAGAGACTCAGGGGATAGAGAGAAGTGAGATGAGGGAGAGGTATGAGGCCAAGAGAAAAGAGAGAGGAGAGAGTTTCATAAAATAGGGAGGAGGGCCTCACGTATCACACACACCAAGGCTAAAAAATACAAAGAACATGTGTCAATATGAGACAGAAACACTAGTCTAAGAAAATGAGGAGGGATACAAAGCAAATATAAAGAGAGAAATTTAAAAAAATTATCAATTTCAATCATGCTCCTAAATATAAAAAGAAAGTAAAGAGCTTCTAGCGACTCTCTACAATTAATGATATAATAAATAAATGAATACTCATTAAACATTAAATAAATAAATAAACTAAAAATATTTATATGTTGATGTGGAATTCTAATCAAAGGACTAGAATAAAATATTTAATCTAACAACATATTCATCAATCTAATGGAATTAAAGTTCATATACCCCCAAAAGTTAATTTCAAAATAACGCGTTTTCTCTTAGGATTGAAATCATTGATGTTATAACTTACAATCTATTCATATTTCAAACAAAATAAAAATGAAAATTTCTCTATAAATTAAATTGTCCCAACATATATTTTGTCTTAATCTCATTTCTTTCTCGCCTATGTGAATATGAAGCTCAGTTTTTTTCAAAGTGCAGAAAGAAAATAGTGTAGGTATTGTAAAATGTGATATGAATGTCACACATGCGTTTCGTAAGAAAGCTAACAAAAGTGGACTTCGGTGTGTTTTGTGTAAGAAATGTGGACTTCGGTGTAATGCCACACATGGGTTTGTGGAACCAAAGTGAACTTTGATGAGCATTGTATGAAAATATAATACGGAGGTGAAATATTTTCTTCTTGTATGTAAGAAGTTGTCTGATTAAACTCGTATAAATAGAGGCATGTTTGCAACTTCATTACAACACACCAGATCAAAAGTAAAAAGCAATAATACTACTATCCCTCTTCTCTCTTTATCTACATCATTTGTGTGATACATTGCACACGTTCCGCTTCTAACTCTAGCAAGTGTCATTTCTCTCACTTTTGTCTCTTTATAACAGTAGGGTGGTTGGTGTTTGGCTTCTTTCGGTTGTCGGATTTTGTTTGTTCTATATGAAGCTCATCCACCTTAACAGTGTTCCACGCCATTGACTAAATCGCTCACACAGAAAAAAAAGTCTCCTAGAATTAAGTATCCCCAAATCTTAATCCTAGTATTAAGAACAAGATGGATGTTCAACTCAAGGTTAAGAACAAGAAATTTTCTTGTATTTTTTCCCAAACTTGTACACGAAAGCCCTATTTTGCGTGTGTTCGTAGTTCCTCCTCGAGACTGTTGTAAGAACAAGGTGGTTGTTTGACTCAAGGTTTTTCCTCTAGGTATAATCCCTAATTCTCGAGTATTTATATATGTTGCATGTTCATATATTACTAACACTTAATCGAACTATAGCAATACCATGTCTGAACTCTCAATTCCATTTGCAAGGAAGAAATCATGGCTTTGGAGGTGGTAGGTGGAGCTGTTATGTCCGCTTTCCTTCAGACGGTATTCGAAAAGATGGCTTCTCCGGAGATCAGGGAGTTCATCAGAGGAAAGAAACTGACGCAGGGATTACTGAACAAGTTAGAGATCATGTTATTGTCCGTTAATGTTGTTCTTGATGATGCTGAGGAGAAGCAGATAAGTAATTCAGCTGTGAAGCAGTGGCTTGAGAAGCTTAAAGAGTCAGTCTATGATGCCGATGACCTTTTGGACGAGATCAAGACAGAAGCGTTAAGCCGCAAGCTGGACGTTGAAGCTGCTGGCAGTAGCACAAGTCAGGTACAAGAACGCATCTCTTCCTCGCATCGTGCTTTTGACAAATCGGTACTCCCTAAGATACATGAAGTTGTTGATAGACTAGGCATCATCTCACAACAAAAAGATGTCCTTAATTTGAAAGCACATTCCAGCAACAAAACATCACACACACTGCCTTCCACTTCTTTGGTAGAAGAGTCTGGTGTGTATGGACGGAATGAGGACAAGGAAGCTATCGTTAAATTATTATTGATGGATGATGTGAATGACAATAAAACAAATGTTATTCCTGTTGTTGGCATGGGTGGGATCGGGAAGACCACCCTTGCTCAGCTCATATACAACGATGATAGAGCGAAACAACATTTTGATATTCAAGCATGGGTGTGTGTCTCGGAAGACTTTGATGTGGTTAGTGTAACACAGAAAATTTATAGGTCGGTCACTTCAAGAACCTGTGATATGAATGACCTAAATCAGCTTCAAGTTGAACTCAAGGAAGCTTTGAAAGGAAAGAAGTTCCTTCTTGTCCTTGATGATGTTTGGAACGAAAATTATCTTCACTGGGATCTGTTAAGGTGCCCTTTTGAGTCTGGTGAACATGGAAGTAAAATCATTGTGACTACACGCAATGGAGGTGTTGCATCTGTAATGGGTACTCTTCCAACTTACTGTCTAATGCCATTATCCGAGGATGATTGTTGGTTGTTATTCGTAAAACATGTGTTCAAAAATGGAGGAGTGAGTGGACACCCAATTCTTGAAGTAAGTGGAAGACAAATCGTCAGAAAGTGTAAAGGTCTTCCTTTAGCTGCGAAATCACTTGCAGGCCTTTTACGATCTAAGTTAAATGTGGAGGACTGGGAAAAGATATTGAAGAGTGACGTATGGGATAAGTCAAATAAAGAGAGTAACATTCTGCCAGCTCTATGGTTGAGCTACCATTATCTTTCTCCACATCTCAAACGTTGTTTTGCATATTCTTCGATATTTCCCAAAGATTATGAATTCAAGAAATCAGAATTGGTACTTTTGTGGATGGCAGAAGATCTCTTACAACCTGAAGTGAATGAAAGGGCGGAAGAAGTTGGAGAGGAATACTTCGATGATTTAATCTCGAGGTCATTTTTTCAGCATGTATCAACTGAAGATGGGGAGTCGTTTTTCACCATGCACGACCTAATCAATGATTTAGCAAAGTTTGTATCCGGAGACTTTTGTGTTAGGCTGGAGAAGAATGTCTCGGTGAACATTGTGAGCAAGGCCCGTCACTTTTCATATATGAAAACACATGATCCTGGTTTTGAAAAATTTGACGCCAAAAATTTGCGTACCTTCCTACCATTATCATTATCGTATGATTCTTTTTCAGTGATGGGCAAGGTACTATATGATTTATTGCCAACCCTACAATGTTTGAGAGCGCTCAGTTTATCAGGATATGATGTCACAGAGTTGCCTAATTCAGTTGGCAACTTAAAACATCTCAGGTACTTGAACTTGTCAAATACCTTAATCGAAATGTTACCTGATACATTGTGTTCTTTGTATAACTTACAGACGTTGTTGCTGTCACATTGTCAAGCTCTTGTTCAGTTGCCAAGCAACTTGAGAAAACTAATCAAATTGCGCCATCTTGATATCAGAGGTACAAAGTTAAGAAACATGCCACCGCAGATGGATAAATTGAAAGATCTGCAAACATTAAGTGATTTTTTCTTAGACAAAGATACTGGACATAACATTGTAGAGTTAAAAGAGCTTCCGAATTTGCATGGAAAACTTTGTATTTCAGGGCTTCATAATGTTGCGCAGGTTGGGGATGTCATGAATGCAAATATCAAGGACAAGAAGCATCTGAATGAACTAGTTCTCGAATGGGGAGCTGATAGTAATAATTCACAGAAGGATAGAGAAATGCTTGGCAACCTCCAACCTCACACAAATGTTAAAAAGCTAACTATCGACTCTTATGGAGGTACAAGTTTTCCAAGTTGGTTAGCAGAACTAGTTTTTCTTAGACTTGTGAATTGTCGATACTGTTTCATGTTGCCACCACTACCCTCCCTCAAGGAACTTTTTATTGAAGGGTTAAATGGTTTGGTGTCTCTGGGCCCTGAGTTTTATGGTGATGATACAAGTGGAACGAAGCCATTTAGTTCTCTACAAATTTTGGAATTCTGCAATATGCAGGAGTGGCATGAGTGGTCATATAACGAAGAAGGTAAAGAAGCTTTTCCTAAACTTTGCCAGCTTCGTCTGTTGGAATGTCCTAAGCTAACCCGGATATTACCTTTGGACTACTTTCCAAAGCTGGAAACACTCGAAATGCGCTCAGCTAACGTAGAATTCCTTACTATTTCACAAGAATCCAAAATCTTGTCCATCAGTAAACTGGATATATATTTTTGTCCAAATTTTGTATGTTTTTCCAATGGAGGGCTGCATGCACCACACTTGACCAAGATCAGTATTTGGGGATGCAAAAAACTGAGGTCGCTGCCAGAACAGATGCACACGCTTCTCCCTTCTCTTCGTAACTTGTGGATAGTAGATTGTCCAGAGCTGGAATCGTTTCCAGAAGGGGGATTGCCTTCAGAATTAAGTTCACTTTATATCCGTTCTTGCAAGAAACTCATTGCAAACCGTATGCAGTGGGGTCTGGGAAGACTCACCTCTCTCGTAGATTTGGCACTGAGCTTTGAAGAATGTGAAGAAGTGGGTGCATTTCCAGAGGAGGGGCTGCTGCCCCCGTCTTTGACTACTCTCTCCATCATAGATATGTCGAATCTTAAGACCATGGACGGAAAGGGATTGAGACAACTTATCTGTCTTGAAAGACTGACAATATGGCGGTGTCCTGAGCTCCAGTACTTGCCGGTTGAAGGGCTACCCGCCTCTCTTTCTCATCTAAGCATCAGGAGTTGCCCTTTGTTAATACTACGGTGCCAGAGACAGACAGGGGAAGATTGGACCAAGATTGCTCACATCCCCAACATAGAGATTGAATGGGAAGAGATATGACGTCTTCTTATGGTAATTTTTCCCATTGTCTCTCAGCTACTTATTTTTTCAATTTTTCATTACTGTTTAATTTCAGTCGTGAATTTGAATATGTGAATTTGAATATGTTGATAGAAAGCTTTCTACTCCTCCTCATACTACAACCAGAATATACACACAGATATATATATATATATATATATATATATATATATGTATATATATATGTATGTATATATATATATGTATGTATGTATGTATGTATGTATGTATGTATGTATACACGCGCACACACTTGCTTTTAGAAATGTATTGACAATCTGCTATTATTTTTTCTTAAACTCACAGAAGATTTCGCTATCAAACTGCTTGAAAAATTGAGGCATTTGATTACAATGTTCTTATTGTTTAGTTATAACTTGTAACAGTATTTAGAGTTACTTCTTTTACCATACAATTCGCAGACGAGTCTAGTGCTAATTTTCATTCCGATCATTTAATTTGTATGGACACCGAAAGGAAATTTACTCGAGGTGACTCAAAAATTATCGTTGTTTTGGACTGAGACAGTTGAATCTTACTTCTTTCCAGATGCTTGAGTTGTTTGCAACTATTTCATCGTATGTCACTTCAGAAGTACATCACTGTTGGATAAGGTGTGTTTCAACTCTCACCTTTCTAGTCTCCTGAAATTATGCATCAGTGACCGTGGGATTGCACGCGGATGTTTTCAGTTTCAAGATTCTCTCTTCAAGTCACTGCCAGAGGAATGTCGAAATTGGCAAGGGGATGTTCGACCTCCGGTTGCTTGCGTTCCAGGCGTAGAAATCCGTTGGTCGCATTTCTGGTTGCGATAACGGTCCAATTTTCTGTGTTTACAAGCTCAAATTCAACAGGGCATTGCAACCTTTGCTTCCAACTTCTTTGTCATGGTGAAATATACTGAACATAGGAAAGTACAAGAAACTTTTAAATCTTCCAGTACTTCTCTCAAGTGAAACTTTTAAATCACTGCTTTTCGATCTAGACATTTTTAATTAATATTATTTTAAATAAATAATTTTTATTAGCTAATTATTGATTCGTAGTCATTATGACTCTTTAAGGTAGGGAGGATGGTTGAAGTATAACTTTTTTAGGTAACTCCTAATATAACATTTTAATATTTTCAGCTAAAATTTTGATACAAACTGAGAGCATGGTTGGAGGGGCTCTCAGTGGGTTTCGATTGTATAAAGTGTTTGTGTTTCGGTTTGAAATCGAGGATTTGGGCTGAGAAGATATAAACCAAGAAATGAGGCCCAATAATGAATATTTAGTCCATGTGATATTCTCAGCCCCGAAATGGATGTCAGCGATTTTATCTAGTCTAGAATTGGATTACTAAGATCATCTACAAAGAAAATGTCAAATTATAATAGTCAAATTCCAATTAATGGTTGATGTGGCAATCTGAAGTCTTATGTCAAATTTGTAAGTCTCCGACCGAATTGTCAAATGTTGAGCTTTAAATGGTTGTAATTATTAAAAAAAAAAAAAGTTGAAACAAAATTCTTATTGGTTGAAATGTTAGTGGAATAAGGGACTCACCATTAAAATGAATTAAAAACAAATTTGACACTAATGTCAAATTTGACTCAAAATCACAAAGCCTTCAAATCCAGTCAGCAGATAACACTTTGGTTGGTAAGAGGCCGATACTAGATAGAGATAGAGTATCAGCATGAGAGGAGTCTGATAAGATTAGTGTCGAGATATCCAGGTGCGTGTCAATAAGCCACATTCCTAATAGGGTTCTACCACTCGGGACACTTGGTCATCACGAAATTTATCCTTATAAACAAATGGTTTTGCAATGTATAAAATTTCTTCAACTCAACACAAATAAATGCTATGTGCGAAACTCTCTCACATTCTTGAGAAAAATGCTAATTGCTTCACTAACTCTCATCAAGACATATTCAAATCGGTTAAACATTACTTGGTTGAGAAACCAGTGCCATATTTAGTTTGGTTAAACATCATTTGAGTCTTAGAATCGTTTTATCAAATAATGCCTTCAGTTTGGTTAAACAACACTACTTCTATTCCAGTTGGTTATCTATCCAAGTCTTTGTCAGCAAAAAGCCCTTGATTCTCTCGCTGGACAAGGTCACTTCACTAGCTTTCTTGGCAAAGTGATGTGTTACGAGGGTAATCAGTGTTTGGCACATTGAAAGCCAAACTATTATTGAGCATTACAATAAAAGACCTAAAAGACATAACCTTATCTTCAGGCTAGCAAAACCTTAGGCCAAAAGAATTCCTTCCTTAATCAAAATTGTTGGTATAGAAATCAGGATCGCGTTTCATCACCACATTCCGAGCACATTTCATTACATTTAAATTTATGCCATCTCCAACCTAAGGGCTATGTTTAGCCCCCGTACCAAATTATAGTCATACAAGAAATTATTTTTTAATGAATACTGTCAGACCATATTTAACATCATCTCCAGCAGGAGGGATTTATTATTCTTAAGTTTGTTCTTTAACTTTATTGATTAATTGAATTAAACTACCATATTTATAAATGAGTAACTTTTCATATTTCTTATCTTTATGTAATCTTAATAATTTTTCGGAATGCTATGTTTGTTTTGCTTAAGAAAAATTGGAAAAAAAAAATTAATTAATTTTTCATATAGGAGTTTAAAGAATGTGAAGAATAGAAATAAAACGAGGTAAAATAATATGGAATGGTGAAAATGATGTAAGAAATGATGTAGAAATGACTTAGATACTTATAGAAAAAAAAAATTAGAATTTTTATTTTTATTTTTAAATTTCATCTTTAAAAAAAAAACAAAAATAAAATTCAAATCCAATAGTTTGCTGACGTCAACTAGCATGTGAGTTGCTGATAGCTGGCCCATCATTTTGGGCTGGCTGGCTGGCTTCAATTACCTAGCCTGATGGCCATGGGCTAGAATTTGGCCCAGTGGATCCCCTTTTTCCTTTGACTTGGACCTTTATTAGAGATGATTTTTTCTTCATTTCAAACTATAAAAGAGCCTATAGCCCTATAACCTAATGCATTGGAAATGACCTTTATACTATGTTTGAATGAAGAAATTTAAAATTATTAATGAATTTTAAAATGACGGAAATTGAAATGAAGAGATTTTATTTTCTAGAATTTGTGAATTTTCTTATTTGGTTAACCTAAAAGAACAATGAAATTGGATACGGATTTTGTTATTTTTAAACTCTTAATTATAGAAATTGAGATATGACAACTATAAACATGGAATTTAAACTTGGGAATTGTAGGTCCTAAATTCCAAGTTTCTCTTCCATGTGAAAATTCTAAATTTTTATATTTATCAATCCAAACAAGAGAATTGGTACATGTCAATTTATAAATTCTGACTTTTATCCAAATTCCAAGTTTATTTCTCTCTTTCAAAAATAGTGTTAAGTTCTTTTTTGTCATGCCTGCTGTTAATTCCGTCGGTGGGAGTCATTAGATGTCACTTTGTTTGCATCTTGATCAATTTGACATATTAAAAATGACTCTTATTGTCTTCTTTTTGATGTTTGGATTAAACGGTTCTCTTAAATGATAAGCTTGAAGATCATTTATATCATTTTATGGTTTTCAAAAACTAATAATTTTACATGCGGAGATGACAATGTTTTTATCAAGATTGCAAATGTATGAACATGTTTCTTTAGATTACGGGTTTTTAGAGAGAGTATGTGCCTATCATGTCCCTTGGTTCTGCATGTTTCTGTTCAAGGAGGATCGCATTCTTTTAATGGGATCGTTCAACATGGCTATAAGGATGAGACATCATTCTTCTTTTTATGCCGTTTCATACTCATTATTTTCATTTTACACCGGTTCGAATTTTTTATTTTTTATTTTTCATTTTTTTGCAGGGAGAAAGGCTTCAATCTCCGCTAGTGAACATAGAGTTGATGACACAGATAATTTTGAAGAGTATCTCGAGGGAATGTTTCCTTGATACTTGCCAGTTGAGGGCGGTCATATCTGGTGTTCAGTATAAGAGAAGGAGATGCGTTCAGTGTCATTGCAAAGCCTATTGAACAAAGAACTTGATAAGGTGGTTGAACAGCATGATATAATGAGGTAATGTGTGCCCCAAGATATGCTAAGAACCCATTTTCGAAGCCAACTAGAACTAGAAGGTGCAAAACTAGACGTAGAAGGTGCACGGGGACAATACAACAGCAATGCTTGACATTGTTTGTAATTTGAATGCAGTAACGACTGAATTGTGTTCTAATCGTCACCTCACCTCACTGAATGTATTATGGCTTGTATATATTTGTTCTATAAGCTAATAAAAAGGCGATCCCAAACTAATAAGGCTTCCCGCTTTGCGAGGGTCAGGGGAGGAACGCCTATTGTATTTCTTTCTTTCTAGTCAATATAATTTGTTCTATAAGCTAATATTAGAGGAAAATCATTCTTTCTTTCAAGTAAACATAATTGTCAGAAAAACCAATGGGGATTTATTTCAGATTATTTGTGCTTTTATGTGAACGTTCTTTTATGGTATAAGTATTCTATATTCGATATTATGCGAAACAAATGTTAAATAATAGAGCTACAATCCTAAATAAAATTTGCATCTGGAAATTACAATAATAGTAAAAGAAGAAAAAGAGTAAGACCACCAAGTTACAGATAGAAGAAAAATAAAAGAAGAAGAGATGGAAGGAGCATTAATTCATGACCGAAGAGTTGGCAGAAACCAGATTGATTTTTGCTTGGTCATATTCAATAGTGTCAATGCATGTGGGGTGTAAGGCTTTGAAATGCTTTGAGTCTTTAAGTTATACACACCATAGTCTTGGCGATTCCATTCTATATACTGCCAATCCGAGTTGAAGTATATGCAATCCGGTTGACATCCTGGTAACTTTGAGGTCAAAACAGATGCCGAATCATTAGCCCCCACAAAGAGAGCAACATCACCCAAACTTGTCATCTCGATCCACTTACTTTCCTCAGAGTTCCATCTAAAAATTTCAAATTTTTGTGTCACAAAGCTGGGGTATCGCCGTCTGTTCCCTTCTTTTCTTTCCATCCTGAAGCACCTTTTCACCATTAAAACTTCTTTCTTGTTGAGATCCACGAGATATCTCTTGCGAACTATACGTTCTTCAATAATTTTCCCATCTAGGTTAAGTCTATCAGACCTATCGACGCAATAAACTTTATCTCCAACATGAACAACATCATCAATGAAGTGCCACGTCCTATGTTCACGATAGGTCCAAGTTTTATCTTTACCAGGTCTAACAGAAGCCAATAGATAACCATCCCCGAATATGACCTCAACAATACATTCATCTGCATTTAAAACCGGATCTGCTGAAATAGTAGCCTTGTGAACATAACGGTCGTATCGTCGAGCCCAGTACATAGTGCGTGTAGGACAAGGAGGCATCAGTGAAGGAAGGCGAATGATTGAATTTTCATTCTCTTCACATCCTTGAATCCTTGCGAACGGATTCATTAAGGTCACCGCGAAATTTTCATCGACGGTCACAAGCCATCCTTTTGAAGACCCACAAAATCGTTTGTTCGGCAACCTTAACTGTAAATCATAAACCTTATCCTTCTCGACGTTGTATACATTCCATGCATCCTGTTTGCCACCACTGGAAACTAAGAGCATTGGGGCTGGCCGTCGAGGATTATCCTTTGTTACACTACTCCATGACATACAAACAAGACTGAATCTCAAAAAGTCATCCGATGCAAGTTTCTCTAACACTAAATCCAGAAGGTGGTTAGGCAAATTTTTCCAATCTGAAAAGGCAAAATTAAGGAAAAATTGGATAAGAAAGAAAGATGATGGAAATTAAACAACTGAAAAAAAAAACAAGTTGGTCGAGCGGATGCAGCATTAGTGATCGATATACAACTCAGTCATCATAACCATGCATAAACATGGAAATTAAACAGCTAAACCAGGAGGCTTAAACAAAACAAAAACGCCTCTGATGTACAACCTATTTTCTACTGGTTTGAACAGGAAGAGAGAGAAGAGAAACATACATACCTGAATCCATAGCTCTCAGAAAAGGCTTTTGGTTCTGCCTGTTTTTTTTGGGTGAGAAAACGTAGGAGAAAATTGAAGGGTCTTTTGGTTCTGTTTTTTTTTGTTTTTTTTTTTTTGGGTGAGAAAACGTAGGAGAAGATTGAAGGGTTCTCAGGTTTCTATGGAGAGAACCAATGCGCAGGCAGTTTAGTCCCTTAAAGAATAGGAATAACTCCCCTATTAGAATTAGGAAATATATCTGCCAAATTAAATAGTTTATATTTCCCAACCACAAAAAAATTATGGGGAAACTTGATATGAATCTAATTTTGTGAGTCATTTTTGAGATGAGTCCAATTATATTCCATGTCAGTTTTTTTTCATTTTCATACCAATTTACCCCTAAAATTACTTATAAGTAATCAATATTATCCCTTGATATTAGGATTAGTATTTGTGATAAGTTTTACCTATTTGAGGTTTAAAGAATACAATTCTCTTAATGATAGGATAGTTGTTGACTTGTTGGAATAAAATTACTTCCTATATATCTCAAAGTGAGGATACGCCTCTTCATTTCTTCTTCATTTATCTATTCTTTCTTTTTACTTTGTTATCTAAAACCTTTTTCTTAGTTAGGATTTATCATTTACCTTGCGATTGTTCTTCTTCCTTGTCATTGTTCAGTTCTACTCTTCTCTTCTTAGGCTTCCACTATATATGAAATTTGATTCTGTTTGATCAAAGAATGGAGGTTGGTTGGCTTCTTTCATCAAATTGCTTGTTGTGTTCAAATTAGTTAATTTGGTGGTCAAAGTTGGATCTTCATTTGAGTTGTATTTTTACTCAAATTAATTGATTTCATGGCCGATATTTATCTACCTCTATCACAAGATTTTGTTATATAACCTACCTCTATTATAGGCATATTATATTTTTCAATTTTTATTATCTATCTCTATCACAAATTACTTCCATATGTTTTCCTATATTACATAGTAATTTATCTTGCTTATAGGTAGGTAAATTGTGTATTTGTACCTTTCAGTTCGTTTATCTACCTATTGATTAGATATATTTTCTTCGTTTGACATCGTACTTATAGGTATATGTACATTTATGTATTAGTACCTTTTAATTAGGTTGTATATTTTTGCAACTTAATCTATGATAAAAATATTTTATTTTATTAAAAGGTAAAGAATTGAAACGTTTTTTTAAATGCTTAGTAGATTGCAGATGTTTAAATATTCAAAATTTGAAAACAAAGGGTAAAATAGGTTTAAAAAAATAGTTAAGTGGACCTAAATCAGAAATTTCAAAAAATTGGATTAAAGACAATAGTATGTCAATTTTTTGGACCTATATCTTAAGGGAAATTTAACAAAAAGTTCTCGATATTGTTCACTTTAACGAAAAATCATATTTTTACACTAAAAAATCAATCATGTACTATTTACTTTACATTTATTTTGTCCTTATTGTTAAAACTCAAAGTTTTAAGCATTTTTCATTAGTTTTTAAATACTTTGAGTCTTTAAGTTATACACATCATAGTCTTGGCGATTCCATTCTATATATTGCCAATCCGAGTTGAAGTATATGCAATCCGGCTGACATCCTGGTAACTTTGAGGTCAAAATAGATGCCGAATCGTTAGCCCCCACAAAGAGGGCAACATCACCCAAACTTGTCATCTCGATCCACTTACTTTCTTCAAAGTTCCATCTAAAAATTTCAAATTTTTGTGTCACAAAGCTGGGGTATCGTCGTCTGTTCCCTTTTTTTTCCATTTTGAAGCACCTTTTCACCATTAAAACTTCTTTCTCGTTGAGATTCACGAGATATCTCTTGCGAATCATACATTGTTCAATAATTTTCCCATCTAGGTTAATTCTATCAGATGTATCGACGCAATAAACTTTATCTCCAACATGAACAACATCATCAATGAAGTGCCACGTCCTATGTTCACGATATATACGTCCAAGTTTTATCTTTACCAAATCTAATAGAAGCCAATCGAAACCATCCCCGAATATGACCTCAACAACAAATTCATCTGCATTTAAAACCGGATCTGCTGAAATTGTAGCCTTGCCAACATAACAATCGTATCGTCGAGCTCAATACTTGACACGTTGAGGATGAGTAGGCATCATTGAAGGAAGGCGAGTGACTGAACTTTCATATTCTTCACATCCTTGAATCATTGCGAACAGATTCATTAAGGTCACCGCAAAAGTTTCATCAACAGTTACAAGCCATCCTTTTGAAGACCCACAAAATCGTTTGTTCGGTAACCTTAATTGTAAATCATAAACCTTATTATTCTCGACGTTGTATACATTCCATGTATCCTGTTTGCCACTACTGGAAATGAAGAGCATTGGGGCTGGCCGTTGAGGATTATCCTTTGTTACACTACTCCATGACATACAAACAAGACTGAATCTCAAATAGTCATCCGATGCAAGTTTCTCTAAAACTAAACCTAGAAGGTGGTTAGGCAAAACTTTCCAATCTGAAAAGGCAAAATTAAGGAAAAATTGAGTAAGAAAGAAAGATGATGGAAACAAAACAACTAAAGAAAACAAATTGATCAAGCGAATGTAGCATTAGTGATCGATGTACAACTCACTCATCATAACCATGTATAAACATGGAAATTAAACAACTAAACCAGGAGGCTGAAACAAAACAAAACAAAACGCCTGTGATGTACAACCAATTTTCTACTGGTTTGGAGAAGAAGAGAGAGAAGAGAAACATACATACCTGAATCCATATAGCTCTCAGAGCATTAAGCAAAGGTTTTTTTGGGTGAGAAAACGTACGTAGGACAAGACTGAAGGTTCTAAGGTTTGCTCCAGTTTTATATAGAAGATAACTCGTGTGCACGCACTTCAGTCCCTTGAACACTAGGAATTACTGGCACTTTCCAATTAGAATTAAGAAACATAAATATATATAAATATATAAGAGGCGGAACAGTGCCACCACTTCTTTTACACAACTTTTGTCGCAAGTTTTGTGGGGCTCCTTCCGCGATGGATTTCAATAATTTGAACCGTCTATTTTTTAGAACATCATTCATAGATAGTTCTTGCAAAAAATAGACAATTCAAAATCATTAAGATATTCATTTGTAGTGAAGAAAATGGACGAAAACCCTTAATCTAACGATCATATGATTTCAAATTTTGGTGATTTTTGGTAGACATGATATTTGATGGAAGACTTAAAAATTAGATAGTTCGGATCGTTGAAATACATTACAGAAAGGGCTCACAAAAACTTGTAACAAAAGTTGTGTGAAGAAAGTAATGTCATGAATCGGAATATATATAAGCTTTTTTTTTTTATTTTTTTAACAAACATATTATCTAAACTAAATTGAAAGGTAGTCTCTTAATAAACTAACAATTCGTCGAGAAGAAGGAAACATATATAGATCATAATAACAGTCAACACATGCTAACTCTCCAAAGGTGCTTTAGTGAGGCGAAAGGTATTTTCCAACTAGACAAAAGGAGACGCACATATACAATAAGGGTTTCCTTTTAGAATAAAAGGACACAAAATATTCAGGAAAGCTTTCTGTTTGTGTGTTGGTTTGTCCAAATCCAAAGGTAATTGACGACTGCCATGGAATGGAAGGACATCCATTACATCAAGCCCTTAAACACAAATTCAACCTCGCATTCATGCAAATTTTCTAAGAAACCAAGACGTCGTTTGGGGTGTTCTAAATGAGGTATGGTAACAATTTTTGTACTTAAGAAGAATGGTGTATTTTTGCTCAACACCAATGGCGATGAGCATCATCATTGTTTTAATTATTTATTGATGGGTGAGTACAGTTTAATCTATTTACAATATACAATTAGATATTTAAATTCATCCAATAACTATTAATACGGAACAAAAGCACTCTTTTAGAATAAGATCTAGCTCTTCTAACAATGCATTAACATTACATTTGGATCCTTGAAGAAGACTTACCTAGATCGGGTGTGCTAACGTGACAATTTCACAAATCCATAATGCAATGTTATATTTTAAGTTATTGACGTAAAATACATACAGTTAATGCACTTTGTGTAGACATGTCAAGTTCTCTGAAGAGGAAGTGTTTATTGAGATAATTACTTACATTGAATGAATATCCTACAACAGTGACCATAACAATAAAATAAAAACACGTGTAAACTTTTTATTTATTATTATTCATATACTCAATAGCATTGTACACAATATTGCGTGACAATATACCTATATCATAAAAATTATTCTCGTCTAGTCTTATGAATCATTTTGTGCTTTTTTAAGTAGGTGATAAATATGTATAAAAATGAGTGATGCGACTAACACTATAGGATGTGTTTGTTCGCCCTCCTTAGCTCTCCGGATTAAAAGCTAGTGAAGTCCCATGTTTGTTATTTGGAAGGGACTAGTTTTAATGGGCTTAGCTCTCACTCGCTTCGACTACCGACATCGCTAAACGGTCTTAGCTAGTCCTCCCGCAAACCATGGGACTGCTAAGACCACATATCTCGCGTCCTTCATCTCCGACTGACAACTCATATCACATCCTCGTCATCTTCGGCTCCTCAATTTGCAGAGATGGCCAACTCGTTCATCAGCCACAGCAGCTGCAAAACAAAAACCAAATTGCAGCTGCAGAGACCCCCGACCGCTAAGCAAACTCCTCCCTGCTTCGTCCCTCCTCGCTTCACCCCTCCCATTACTTGTCCCTCGCAAGATTCGGAACCCAGTCCCATATACAAACTATGCCCTGCTTCGCCCCTCTCATCTACCATTTCTAAATCCAGATCCCGCAAAATTCGAAGCAAAATAGGCAAAAAATTCTGCAATATTTCCACTTTCAAAATCCAAAATTCTAAACAAAAAAATTAGGAAGAAAAGTGGAAGATGAACGGAAAGAAATACGAAGAAAAAGATGGAGATGGACGAATAAAAATTTGGAAGAAACAGAGGGAGAGGGAGAGGGACAGAGCAAAATAAGGAAGAAAAGGGGGGATTAGCGGAAAAGAATTGGGAATAGAACCAGACAGTGGTAGTAATAAAATATTATTAAATATGTAATAATAATATAAAATATTAATAAATTTGAATTAAATAATATAATATTAGAATGCATTATTATTCTACATTTTAGTCCGACACTGTATTAAACGTTTTATTAAGTTAGTTCTGTTTAATTTAATCTAAGTCAGTTCAGATTAGACCTTGAAATTAATTCAGTTAGCGATAATCTGCTACAAGAAACGCACTATATATAAATTAGTTGGAAAAAGGCCTTACCTACCAGATACACGTGGGTGCCCATCATATTCCCAAGACCATTGCGTGGCATAAGTAGCACATGTGTTTGGCTGCTACCCTGGTTCGTTGGGTAAATGCTCAAATAGCTTTGAGTAGTGGGACCCACTGGACACGCTGCTAGGCCGACACGTTGCGACCGCCTTTATTTTCATATTTGTCCTTTTCTTAATTCTGAATCTACTTGTTGAAAGAAAATAAATTTCTTTAAAATTTTAACTGGGAATTGTATACAAATTTCACGCTCGCCAAGCTTCTAGACTTCAAAATTAGTTGGACAGCAAATAGTGTACATTGCCCAAATTACCCCCTGCCACTTATTATCATTACTTTTTTTTTAAAAAAAAAATTGTATTTGGATAAGTATCGAAAAATATAAAATAAAAAAAATTGCAAGTCGCTCTTTACCACAGTGGTGGAAAAGTATTGAGTTCTTGTACAACAACAGGAGTTCGAATCTCGTCAGAGACTAATCTAATAAAATCTTTCGTTTAACAAATATATATATATATATATATATATATATATGTGTGTGTGTGTGTGTGTGTGTGTATGTAAGAAAAATTTGAAAAAAAACCATACTCCTAAAAAAATAAAATAAAATAAAGATTGTAACCTTTTTTTTTCATTGGCGTTTTCTTTTTCGGCTCCCCATGCATCAAATCTTCACTCTATCTTTGAAGATTGGAAATTCAACTAAGCTACACAAAGAATTATGCATAATTAGTTGGTATTGAAATTCTCATAACGTGATTCAAATTTATATATCTAAACTATATATTAATGAAATTTTTTTTGTCAACCAAAAAAAGGTAAAAAGACATTTTTATCTTCTATCACAGAAAAAGTTAAGAATAGTAACGTTGTTTTACAAAACAAATTTTTTCTTTTTTTGTTTAAACCTCACATATAGGTGATTTTATCATTTCTAATTTAAAAAATAAAAATCTCTTCCTCTCTCCTCACTCCCACGTTCCCTCTCACTCTCTTCCTCACTTCTTCAATTTTAAAAACAAAAATAAAAAATTTCACACACATTTTATATGCGAGCGTATACTAGTAAATAGAAAAGAAAGAGAAAATTGTAAGGTTAATTTTGTCAAGTCACCTTAACTTCTCTTTAAAATTTAAACTAATGAATATACATTTAATTTCCAGAATAATATTTTAAAAAAGGTTATCATATTTTTAAACTCTATCTGTCTGCGTCACCTTCCACTGTCTCTCTTAAGGTTGCAAAGAGAAGGAAGATAGAGAGAGAGAGAGAGAGAGAATGAGACTTGCATCGACGACTTCCCATCCCTGAAATCAAAGCCAAAGCTTCTTCTTAGGGTTCTTATCCTGCTACTTGGCTCACCACTGTAAGATTTTCCCTCCCAATTTTTTGCTCCAAGTGTCTGCATGTTTAAATTGTTGTTTTTCTTAGAAAAGCTCCTTCTAATCTCTGTTTGGTCAGCGAGAAAATATTAGAAAGTTTCGAGCTTTGGTTTTGGATGTGGAAAAGTGAGCTCAAATTTCCAGCTTTGCCCCCTAATTTTTGGTTTAATTGTACATTTGATGCAAAAGCTTTTGAAAATTTAGCCTGGTTTAGTGGAGTGGGACAGTGTATTTCACATGTATTTATTTTGATTAGGAACGATGTTGCCACTCTAAGCTAGATTAAGGGGAGGCGAAGGTATGAACCCGCTATCAACCAGGGCAATCCACCATTTGCGTGTATTTCACATTTATAAATTTGAATTTTTTTGTTCATGCTTTTTTGTTTTTTATTTTCTATAATTGCATATGATTAAAGATATAATTACATGTTAAAGATACCCAAATGATTTGTGCTTATATTTTTGTTTATTTCGTATATGATTGCTTAATTCAGAGGGACTTACAGAATATTGTTGAGCGCATAAAATTCTGTCCTATGTTCCTTTTTGGCTTGAAAATTAATTATCTTTACGATATCCCTGTCTGTATTCCTCGAGTTCATGGTAGGAACTCTATGGTTACCCAAAAGGAGGGGAGATTGCAATACCCCATTGCGCCACCGCTTTAACTTTTTGATAGCAGTGTTTAGGGTATTTAAACCTGGGAGTTTAAATGTCAGCTAGAGTTAGTACTATTAGAAGAGGCCTGGGGTCATCAGAAATAGTGTAAGAGCATCCCAACCCATTTCCTATCGGTCAGTTGGGAAAAAGAGTTATAGCAACTCATCCCTGCTATTGAGAGAAAAGGCGCTGACCCTCTATGCTATGGGATAATGGATGTGGGACGCAAGAGCTAAGACTCCTTTTGAGTTGTTGTACATGGGTAAGTAAATGGTTACGTCTCAATTCACAAAGGTCTGCCCATTGTTATGTGAGCAATTTTCTTCCTGGTGCAAGTGCCAATGCCAAGGAAGGGAGGTTGTGATACCCAGAGGGAAAATCATAATATTTGTGAAGGAAGGAGGATTGTGAGTCCCCTGAATCACATTGGGTATGCAGTAGGAAGATCTAGAGCATGCAAGTGAGGCTTAGGAATCCAAAACTGTATTGGAGGTGACATTTTTGGGAGAGGTCTTTGGCTGTTACATCGTTTGGTTGATGTACTTATGCCTAGCTTTGTCCTCAAGAAATTTGGTAAAAAGCTTGTTAACTATGAATACTACGATTTAAATGGAACATCAATCTTTACCATTCTGTTCGATTTGTTTCGCTGAATTATTTTATGATCCATGTATGTATTTTTCTATAACTGAATGACGGTTTGGTTTCTGGCTTCGGATATGATTTCATGAATGTGCTCCTAGTGGATTTACACATTGTAGGGGTTTTCTGTCTTTTCCTTTCTGCCATGACAGTTGATCAGTACTTTCTTTTGGTTTCTGTCCTCATCTTCCTTACTTATGTTAAATGTTAAACCCATGCTTATATTCTTCTCAGGAGAAAGTGGTGAATGATGCCAGCTAAATCTAATGAAGATCCGCATGTAGAACATGGTGCTGAGACTGTGCTGCAACCTATCTACTCCCAACCTTGGTGGCGTGGAGTGGGGAATGGTACAGCATCATCTATGGTGGATCATAGTAATAGTATGGTCATGAATGGAGCTATGCAGGCACAAACTAGTGCTAGGCTGGATGGTCGGGCCAACTTCAATAAAGAATTGCGGACTACAGTAGAATCACAGTCTGGTAGTTACTTTTTGAATTATCATATCCCACGAAAATTTCTTGTGAACTTAGTTTTCGTATGTTCTGGGAGATTTACACTTGCTGATATAATAAATTAAATATAAAGCAACCATTAGGAAAAACTTTTCATTTTCTTTTACTATAACTTTGTGTTCTTTCTGAGATTGAATGACAGAATGTATCATCAGTTTGACATACTGATCAAGACCCTTTAATCTGTGAAATAAAGGAAAAGTTCAATGTTTTTATGATCTAAGCTGAATGCCTTAATACAACTGAGTATTTTTTTGGAGAAAAAGAAATTAAGTAGGCCGTACTTAAACAACGGTGTTAGATATTACAATCTTTCTCCCACTAACTTATTTTGTTTATGAACCAGTTTATTTACGAAAAACTTTATCTAGTTGAAAAAAAAAAAGGAACTGCATTACGAAAAAATTACGTCTAGTTGGAAAAAAAAGACATGTGTTAATGCGAGTTTCTTTTTGTTCAGATGGGAACAGTGGAAGTGAAAACCAACATACCAAAAGTGTTTCATCCTCAGTGGTTCCTGCAATGGGTGAACACGTGGATCCAAACTCACAAATGGAACTTGTTGGCCACTCAATTGTAAGTACTTTCTCTTTTCTCCTCACATTCTACGCATACAAACCTTAAAACACATGGAAATAATTACAGACATACGAAGAACAGGAATTTGCATCCATTATCACTATAGGCATCCAATTTCTTCTGGAAAAATGTCTGCTGTTCAATAAGAGGGTTTACAAGTTTATTAAACTATGCAGGTTATGTCATCGTATCCGTATGCAGATCCACAATATGGTGGGATGTTGACTTCTTATGGGCCACAAACTATGGTATGCAATCTGCAGTTGTTGATATTGTTTCAGTACTATATATTGTATTTAAGTTGGCACGGCAGGAAACCTTCAATGAACTGTGCCAGTTAAAATGAAGCTTTGTAAATATAGGATTTCCATACTGCTCTTGTAAATGTGTTAAGAAAGCAGGAGGAAATGAGATACATTAATCATATCAATAGGTCTTTGAGCCAATGATGCTCTGGATACTATGTTGAGGAAGTAAGGAGAATGAGATAAAAGGGTTCAAATAGTGTCCAGCTCTAGCCAAAACTAGAAAACTAAATTATAACCAAGTGAATTAAATTATTAATTAAGTAATTTACCCCTATAAACAAATGGGGAAAGCAAATACTTTTATCTGGAATCCTAATTAAACCACACCTTTTATTCTCCAAGGCTTGCATTTATGCACATTCATACTTCGTACCAATATTTCTCTCATCAATTTCGCCCCTTATCTACTGTCTCACTCATCAATGTAATCCTTACCATTAAATTCTGTTAAAATGGATAAGGGACGAAATTGATGAGCTTGAAACACAAAGGATCAAACTGATGAGTTGGTAAAAGATAAAGGACCATTTGTGATAAAAATATGTATTTATGTTTTTTCTGTCGGGTTTGGTACCATATATACATGTTTGGTAATCAATGTTGTAGTCCACAATAGATGCAACTCTTGCACTTTCTAGTCTTGTATAAGCAATAGGATGAATATTATCGTACTGCACTGAATTTAGTGTTGAGAAAAGTTGTCGTTTCATATCTGATGGTTTTTAGCATGATGCTAGTTGCCTCCCCACTTCTATGGTATGCATCCTGGTAGAATGCCTTTGCCTCCTGATATGGAAGAGGAGCCTGTGTATGTAAATGCCAAGCAGTACCATGGTATTTTGAGAAGAAGACAGTCACGTGCTAAAGCTGAGCTTGAAAAGAAACTTATAAAAGCTCGAAAGGTAAATGATTTCAATTCTTTCGCTCTTCAAACTCATGGGGAGTTGGGTACAAGAAACCAGCAAGGATGAAATATGGAGTTTAATGAATATTTGTTCTCTATGTCTAATTTCTGAAGACACCCATCAATACAGCTTTAATTAAATTAAATAAGTAAACTAATCATGCCAAGTAGTATGACGTGTAGGGTGACTTGTGAATATAGGATCAACTAGTAGCAAGTATGAGCTTGAAATCGAAGGTCTAAGGTGGATTAACTAGTAGCAAATTTGATAAAGTTATACAATATTGGAAGTTAGAAATATGGAAATATCTAAAGAAACACTGTAACTCTGGAGATGTATTATCAGAAATATTGGTAAATGTTGGTAAGTAGCAGTCATTTCTGACTCGTCTTCACTGGTGTCGTTTTTTTTTTTGGTATGCAAATTGGTGATATCAATGTAATGTTGGCGATATGCTGAATGAAAATGTCTTTCATTCCATGTTCATATTAGCATATACTTTTTACAACCATATTGGTGGATCTATCGATTTTTTCACTCCCGGACACATGCTTTAGGCTTAAATTTGGGTGGTAAAGCCTTGACGATATGTGGTGGTTCCTTTAGGTTTTATGTTCATACATCAGTAACTACTTGATCTGCTTCTTCTGCTTAGTAATTTGTCCTTTAGGGCCTGTTTGACATATGATTTTATTGTCACTGTACAGCCATATCTTCATGAGTCTCGACACCTGCATGCATTAAGGAGGGCAAGGGGGTGTGGAGGTCGCTTCCTTAATACAAAGAAACAAGATGATAATGACGAAAATTCCTCACTAGAAAAAGGCATGAATTTGGATGGAAACCATTCAGCTGAATCTGCCAAATCTGGTTTTGAGAGCTGTCCAAATACCAGCAATGGGAATTTTGATTCCTCAAATGTCCAGCAAGACAGGTCAGGTCAATGGCTCAGGACACACAGCCACCACACACACTCTAATGGTAATGGCCCATCATCAGCATACCCTTCCACGTTTGGTGACAGCAAGGAAAGTGTGTTCCTGGGTCAACAGAGGGAAAACATGCAGTTGAATGGGTCATCTCGCGGCGCCATCCCCAGTAAATGAGATCCCTCTACGAGGTTTGGGTCCCCTCTTGACAGGGTTTCAGTTCATGTGGCAAACTGTTTTTATCAGTTGTCCATCTTCTTGTATTACATAGAGGCTTGTATTTTGCAGGAGATGCTCAAGGCGTGCAGAGTCTCTCTTGGAGGAAACCTGGCTGCGCAATGTCAGTATCCGGCAACTCATTCTTGGCTTTGGTCACTTTGTAATTATTGGGGGTGGGGCGGAAGGAGATGGTGGTGGAGTTCATGTCGTCTTGAGCCTGCCATCACTTGCACTCACTCCTGTTGTAGAAACAGTAACAACAGGCATCAGTTGGGAACTTAAAACCAGAAAATTAGTTGTGAATGTGTAGATTCTAAACACCGCAGGTATTTTGATTTTCGAAAGTGTGTTGTGACTTGGGTTTCGGACGAAATTTAGGGGTGTGGTGACTCTTGAAAAGGCTATTTCCCATCCCTGGAGGGGAGAATTTGATCTGTGTTTCTAAATGTAGCTATAATTATGTTTTATGTTTTGATTACTATCTGGTTTTCTTAACAGTCCAACTACTTTTTGAGGCACTACTGGGTTTGATTATTGTTTAGTTTTTAGTTTTTATTTTTTATTTTTTATAATACTCCAGTTTAATTGTGCAAAAACCAAACTAGTTTCCACAATTTTGAATGAGTATGTGAATAGGGGGAGCTGGGGTGTTTTGAGTAAATTTAGCTTTAGGATGTGTGTTGTGACTTGTGAGTAAATTAAGTAGAGTTGTAACCAAAACAGGAAAAGAATAAATTAAGTTTTCATATAAATATTTTTCCATTTTGCAAAATGATGATTTTGCAAACTATTCTGGTCTATGGAAATATGACAAACTGACTTCTCTTATATCATGAACAATGTATTGAGAAACAAATAAATTTCTGGTTATGACAAGGTTACATAGTATTAATTTGTACGAAAATTGAATGTTTAAGATTGAAAATAAAAAGGGAAATTTAAAGAAAAGTTTTCGGTACTGTTCACTTTAATGAAAAATCACATTTTTTACATTAAAAAGTCAATCTTGGTACTTAAAGTTTTTATCGTTAAAACTTAAAGTTTTCAAGCACTTTTCATTAGTTTTCCTAAATAAAAAACCTAATAGTTTTGGAAATCAGATATCAGAACCCAAAAATTTCCTAAGAAAATGTAGAATTAAAAAGAATTTTGGAAACAAGGCATGAGAAAACAGAAGGCTTTCTAGATATCAATGAAGCCCAGCCCAAAGTGAAATATCTGGAAGGCAGTGGACCACGTGATTACCAATTTACCAGTCCAAACAAAGCTGAAACCCTGGCACACATCTTGCAATCTAAAACCTCCCTTCCTCCCTCCCTTCCCCGCCTTCTCTCTCTCGATCGAAGTATAACTGTCTGTCTGTAAAAGCAGCTAGAGATGTCCCAATGATGAACAATTTAGTAATCTGAGGAGCATGCATGAAATTACAATTAAAAAGATTGGTGCTCCCTTTTCTGGAGAGGTTGAGGAGCCAATTCTTAATTGCTTTTCGTGCTCTCCAGGTTGAAACCAGGCTTTCCTGAGGGATTTTCTTTCTTTTTCTTTCACCATATTTTGGTTTTTAGAAACATTGATTCATATATGCTCAATTTGTTTGAGGTTTTTCAATTTTCTAGTTTTTATGTTTTTTTTTTTTTGGCTTGTTAAGCAAATTAGTTGTTCTTTGTTCATCCATTGTGCTTGTAGCTAGAAACCAAGAAGATGATTGGTTTAGGATTAGTGAGTTTGATACAAGTAGGAACCAAATTGCTGAGAGAAAGTAATGCTTATTTGGATTGGTGAAAGTTATGAATCAAGGAAGTCATAAATAAAAACTAATGTTTTTGCTTCACTTACGAAGTTTAGCTCATTTCTCTTATTCCATAATGTATATTATATTGTTTAAAAGGCGATCCCAAACCAACAAAGCTTCTCACTCTACAAGAGTCGAAAAATGAATGTTTTTTCGTACGTAATCTTACCTTTTGTTTTTTTGACAAAAAAGCTGTTTTTACAACTCAAATCTATGATCTTTTAGTCATAAAATGAGCAATCTTTTAGACTTGATCGATGACATTAATCAAAATTAGTAATGTCTCGATCTTTTGGTTTTTAGGTCCACGAAGCGGTTCGGGCCAGATAGGCATAGGTTCAAACACCTTGCGTTTCTAAACTTGGCCGAGAATGTGGTCTGTCTAATCTGGTCATATAGACCTCCAATTTCTTGTAATTGTGATTGATTTGAGCTGAAAACACAAATTGGATGGTAATGTTGTCATTTAGATTCCTTTGACAAGCCACATTAACGAGTGTGAATGTGATCTCTTATGCACTCAAGTTTGAATCTTCATCCTCACAGTTTAGATTAGTTTAAAACAAAATATTGTTTGTTTAAAACAAAGAATTAGGTTGAAGGATTTCAACCTTCACATTTTAAGTCAAATTGGGAGGATGGTAATATTGTCACCTGCAAGATTTAGCCCTTGTATACACCAAGAGGTAGATAATTAAGATTTGTAAGCTAAAATCACAAGAGGAGAGACAAAAATTAATTAACCACTTAAACTTGTTGCTAACAAATTCGACTGCAATCGATATTGCAATCATAAAAAGGAATCCCATGCAAATAAGAAAAAAGGAAAATGCATCCAAGTATATAATTAACATTAATCAAGATGGTATAGGTATTGATTCTTTTTGTTCCAAGTAATTAAAACACAATAGACTAGTTTAATTTACAGTGGCCTGACTTCCCCTGGAGGTTCTTCCAATGATCGAACAATTAGAGCTTCGCTTGTTCTTGCAATTGCTCCTGTTCAAGCAACCGTAATTTACATCAGAAGCGCGCTACCAAGAAAAGGAATGGTAAGAGTAGGAGAACGAAACATAAACGCAAGCAAGCACCGGGTTAGAAGGCAGTTTTGAGTCAAATTAAATCAAATAAAACTGATCTGCATGATCCCAATCTTTGTGTGAATATGTCCACTGCATGATGCAGAAGGAAGTAAAGATTAAAGTGCATCTTCGGAACAATTGAAGTGGCGCTGACCTCTGTCACGAAGAATGCATGCAAACCGTATGGAACTCTCTGTGGCAATTCCACAACTGCAACGGGCTCTGGTGACATTGTCTTTGCATCAACTACATGAATTGCTGATTTTCTGCATGATCAAAATGCAAGTTTAGATTGCAGTCTGTCCTCAAGAAGTTGAACTTCATATGCACATCACTGCATAACCGCTGGTAACACCGGTTTACTCAGCTTCAAAAGCATGAGCACGGAGAGGTATAAAGAAACTTATAACATGGTTTATAAGAGATATCCAGCGGAAAAAGAAAAAGAAAAAGAATAGTCTGAGAAATGAAAATAGTACCCAGTGTTCTCGTCGTGAACAAAGAGTATTAAGTAGCCATCATCTTCTTCAGAAGTACCGCCAGGAATACGAGGAACAAAAATAGCCTCAGAACCAAATCTGCCAGGTCCCGGGTCATAGAGGCCTTGGACATTTCCTCCAACCTCAATCTGTGTTTTTCCAACCTCTGGTTCAGCATGCAGATCAAACTTGGCTACTCCTGTAACCTTGACAATGTTGTCCAGTAAGGTTCCGTACACATAACGCTGCTTCCTGATTTCACATAAGTTAATTGATGAAAATAAGTAAACATGAATGTTACACTAGCTTTTGAAAATGATGGTAACGGTACCAAATGTGAAGATATGGTGCCGTGCCACAGGAGGGGGAGAGAGAGAGAGCACATGGAAGAAACAGAGAACATGAAAGCTAAAAGCCCATTTGATAACATTTTGCTATTAGTTTTTATGTTTGTGCTAGAGATAGAGGAGAAAGCTAAAAACTAAAAACAAAATGGTTATCGAACAGGCCCTAAAAGAACATTAGGCAGCTCCCAGGGACAGGATATGCATACCTGCCGGTGTAGCTCTCATTCACCCTGGGGAAATCTACAGCCGGTTCTGATAGTTTCTTTTGGGATGCTAGACCAGTGTTCAAGTTGAATCTCATCTCGTACCTGAAAATAATTAAAACAGTCAGAAGCACCATCTCTCAAGAAATCAAGTTAGCAACATCTGTCAAAATCTCTTACAGCTCAGTTGTGAAGTTTTCAAGCTTTTCGAAATCAAGATTCTCAAGGCGGCATGTGATTAAAACAACTTCGTCCCCCTCCTCCCAAGCATTAGCTACATAAAAGGGGGAAAAAAAAGGGGAAACCATCAGAAAAAGCTTTAAGCATAGCTTAATCACGAACCATGCATGATCAAGTCATAAGTTACACATTTGAGTAAATATTAAGTCATAAGTTGGTTATGTTCCGGGACTGAACAGGACTAACAGAGCCAATTTTTTTTCTGTTTTCCGTACATGAATAGACAGACAATCACTTTGCTGACTGGTGAATCTATAAATTATGATTTACAGCAATCTAAACTACTGTCAGATTTCGATAAACAACATGGACTTACATTTGTGCCATATTAACTATTCTTCCAAGTCAGTCAAGGCTATACCAGAATTTTGGCACATTGGTCAATCCAAAAAGGTCGTACTTTATATTCAGGAAAAGTTACCAAAAAGAATTATGGATGTAGTGGTTGATCAGTTAATCGTCAGTAGATGGTAATCGGAGAAGAACAATACTCTTCTAGTCAGCATTTGATGCGAGTCAGTGATGCAGACAAACTTGAACTAGAACTTAATCAAAGTGGTCTAAAATAACTTCCGTAAGCCATGATCAGAAGGTCTGAAATTTTAGCTAGAGGAATTCAAGGATAATCTGGAACTGGAAGTTAGATCAGTACTACTCTATGAAACCAAGAAGAAAAACTGAATTAACAAAAAGATCAATAGAACAGAAAGAAAAATGATAAAATACTTGTTTCAAAGACATTGTTTTGTTGCACTACGATAGGAAGCAAATATGCGCACCATTATGGAAAATGAAGCAATTTGGAAGCTCGAACCATCTGATTAGCAACTCATCCTTTGCATACCGTGGAAGTAAACCAAAGCGAGCTTTTTTTGTTTGATCAAATGTGAATATCAACTTTTTTTCCTTCACCATTTCCTGATAAAAAATGAAAAATAATATGTTAAATTTCATTTTAATGTGATTGTTTAATGCTCAGAATAATAATTGTTAAGTTATCCATTGATCCAAAACTTAAGTGGAATAGAAGTGGGTAATGCCACTCAATGTCCATGAACCATTTGGATCAACACTCGAACACAATGCCATATTGACTAATGTTGATTGAAAAAGCTTAAGCTTTTAGCAACAAGCCCAAGAATGCATAGAAAAAACTAGTTGAAAATAATTTCAGACCTTTGGTTTGAAGATCAGGGGGAGATCCATGAAAATTGCATAGTTCTCAGTAATTGCAAAATCATGCATCATGACGGGGTCTGGTATTGTTATCGGTACAGGGTCATGCATGAAACCATCCTTCGAAATAACTCTATAAGTGACATATGGCGGAGTAGATGAATAGCCAAATGTAAACATCTCACCTGCATTATGTACTTCATAAGTTGACAGGAAAATCTCCTTATAAGGCCGGAGAAGTACCTTTTTATGAGAATGTACTTACCGGTGAATGGGTGAACCTTTGGATGAGCAGTGAAGGAATGTGTCAATCTCTTATCATAATCCAGCAAGCCAACCGTTTGCAGATCTCCATCTTCCAAAACTTTGAGGACATCTGCATAATGCAAAACGAACAATTTCATTTACAAACTAAAAATAAACAAGAGTACCAATATGTTTGAGTCCCGCAGAGATATACGAGGCAACACAAATTGTTTCTATTTCATTGCTAATGCAACATAAGCAACTTCAGTTCCACTGAAACAGAAGAAAAAAAAGTACCAATATGTCTTAGTCCCGGAAATATATAGGAGGCGATACAAAGGTTTCCATTTCAAGGCCTTTTCTTTTTCTCAACCACAAAAACCAGACATCTATATTGCATCAAAAGAAGTAGTGCAATCCAAGAACAAGTAATCTCTTCATCCCAAAGGATCCTCGAATTGATTGAAATTGAAAAGTATATGCAAGAAAATGGGTGAGTTCTGCTTACAAGGTTTATCCACCTCGTGAAGAGCTAGAAGCTTCCCATGGTGATATATGAGAGCCATGTTACCTGGAAATGTAGAAAACAGTTAGTTACGTTCACTGCTTTCTTAGGCAAGTAAAAGGACACGATTTCTTCATTCACCAGGATTTCAAGGATAAAATTTAAGTGGCATGAAAATTTCATAAATGATAACATGTAAATTTTACTTCAATCAAGGTGCAAGGAAGAAAAATATGAAATACTTAAAACTTTCACAACCGGACGTGTGTCCATGCATACTAAATTGTGGTGTATGGATTTAAAATCCTATACAAATATCAGTAACCAAAGTCATTAAAGCCAAGAAGTTGTTGCAGTTCTGACATTAACTTTAAAACAGGATAATGCATGGAAAACTGCTTTCAAAATTGTACAGAAAATAAAAATCGTTGCAGTTAAAAAAACATTTCGCACAAGAACACCTTACCAGTCCCAAAACCATAAGACATGTCTAATATTTTCAGTTTTGCTCTTAGCATTTGCAAGTTCGTCATGAATAAGCCGAGAAATCCCTTAAGGTCTCCAATCTGGAAATGACACATTGAGGAACGTAAGAAAGGAATCTCCCAACTAACGTGTTTGGCACAAGCGTAAACCAAATTGCAAGATGTACCTTCATAAATTTAGAACCTCCAAAATATTGTTCTTGCTTAAGACGTGAAGTCCTTACGTAGCGGGAGACATAAGTTGCTTTTCCATCTTTGATGCGCATACCATGAACCATACTGCAAAATGTTAACAATAACATGTATACCTTTACTTGCTTTGTCCAATTTATAATTAAACCAAGGAATTATCATAACTTTTAACAATCAAAAAGAGCAATAGCTGTAAATCTTAACGCTGAGCCGTAAAATGAATCACTGAATGCAGTACCAGAAATGAAGGTGCATAAACAATCAACGCGTACATGCTGGAAAACAGATGCATATTTCACCAAATGCACCGAGAAACAGTTCTCCGAAAAGACTACCTCGAGAAAGCAAGCAAGCAAATAGAAAGTGGAGAACACGACGAAGATAAGGAGTAATTAGGGAGTAATGAAGCACAACTAGCCACATTTTACAATAGCAAGAAAAAACAGTCGTACTGAATCCTTAACAGAAGATACTCTTCCAATATTCCCCAACACTGATTCAGTGACTTTACCAATTCGGCCAACGACACGAATACTGAACAGAAGCAATTTAAGCTATTTATGGCTTATCTCAATTTTAGCATGGAAATTGAATTCAATAACATAATTACCCTACAAACAAATTGTTCAGAAAACTTGAATTCAAAATATAAATATTGATGTGAAAAATGGAAGAAAAAAACAGGGGAATCACTCACCCATCTCCATCAAACCTGCAAGGATAGCAATAAAGAACATCAGCACAAAATACAGATGACTAATCTCTGAAACATTATTTCCAACAACTAACAGAGGCATACCAGTGATATCCAGCAACTGGTGCAAACTTTGGGTTGGGCCCCACCCTGACAAACTCTCCATTTAAGCACTCCTGCAGTTCATACATGGCATGTCATTGGCATGACAATTGGCAATTGAGAGAGAGAGAGAGAGAGAGAGAGAGAGAGAGGTACAGGAAGATGGCCGATGACAGGGAGGTTGGTGGTGGGAGGAGTTTCATCAGCCACCGGAGCAAAGTTGCCGGCGAGGTAGCGGTGAGGCCGAGAAGAGTCGTGCATCCACTTCACAATCAGCTTCTCGATCAAGTCCACCACTTTTGAAGAAAAACCCTTGTTGGGTTTTGGGTTAGGGACCACCATGGCGTTGCTCTTGAGCTGCTGCTTCTCGTCGTTAACTTCGACCTCCGCCATTGTTGTCTGGTTTCTGATCCTTGGTCGAAGTCAGTGAGTCAGCGAGTCTGTAAGTCTGTGTGGTGGAAATGGAGGGAAGGGGGGTGTTTATCGCGTCTTGTTGGTAATTGCAGTGCCACGTTTAACGTTTTATCGTGGAATGTAGGAAAGAACAGAGTGCAGATGCTGACATTATCTATTCTAAAATTGAGAGAACAGAGTGCAGATGCTGACATTATCTATTCTAAAATTGAGGAGCAATTGACTGTTCATTCGCCTACAGTCAATTGTTTGCCTCTTGACTTCATCTTATTTACAATAAAACCATGAGATTTGGGCTGGGTTTGAAGGGTATTTATTTGAACTGAGAAGGGTAATTTTGTCCGGAGGGTTTAGGACGAATTACCCCTTTATTTCACCTTATTTGCAAGAAACCCATTATATGTGGAATAGGTTGGAAGGGCAATTTTGTCCTCTCAGTTTTGGCTAAATTTAGGGGTTGCCGTGTATGGTTGCATTTGCTGTCCTTCACTGATGGTTTCGGGGAATTGAAGCTCTGACAGAGAGCGGAAGAAACACAGAGAGAGAGAGAGACAGAGAGAGAGAGGTGCCGATGGGAAGACAGCGCAGGGGAGAGGTATGGGTGATGGATTTCAAAAGTGGGAAAGTGGGTTTTGTCTTCTCGGTTTTTACTGAATTCGAGGGTTGTTGTGTACAGTTTCATTTGCTGTCCTTGAATGAGGGTTTCGGGGGGATGGAGACTCTGATAGAGAGCGGAAGAAAGAGAGAGAGAGAGAGAGAGATGACGATGGAAAGAGAGCGAAGGGGAGAGGTATGAGTCATGGATTTCAGAAGTGGGAGAGTGGGGATGGTCAGAGAAAACCATACGGGTTATCCGGATCTACCGCTGCATGCCTGGATTTCGACAGATAAGTGCTTTTTAAATTTTTTTTTTTTTTTATCAGCTTAGATTGTCACGTTTCTGCCTTTTTGTTGTGGATTATTTTCGAATTTTTTAATGTGTTAGGTTAGATTTTGGGCGAATAATCAGAGATATTAATTTCCCTTATTAGTTTTCTTTTCTCTCATTTTGCACATTCATCTCCATCAAACCCTAGAAATCGTTTCGTTTTTTGGGTATCCGGATGGCTCCTCCTTATTTCTCCCTGCTCTTTGCTTCCCCGAACCCTAGAATCCTCTCCATTTCCCCTGAACGAGAAATCCGAAACCCACAGCCCAAAACTCACTCATACGTCGCCCCTCTCCTTGGTTTGCCACTTTCCTCATCAATGGTTCGTTCTCTCCATTCGATTCAATTTCGGTGAGTTCTTTCTCTGCTCTTGGGGATTTTAGGGGATTTTATTCTCTTCCTGGTTGCTCTGATAGAAAATCATGATTGCCTGATTTTTTTTATTACGACAGTATACTTTCTCTCTCACTCGATCTACTTTTAAGTGATTGAAAATTGGGTTAGTCATTTTCCATGGTTCGAATTGAAATGCAGCTGAATCTGTCTCCCTTCGGCAGTGTTTTGGCGAATCCGTTTGTGTTCAATGGTGATTTGAGCGAGGGCAGTGAGAGCTCTGGGGTTTCGTTTTTGGTCCCCTATTAAGGGGGTGCGATGGATTTGTCAAAGGTCGGCGAGAAGATTCTGAGCTCCTTTAGGTGTGCCAGATTGCTCGGCCTTCTTCCTTCTGCTTCTGATCGCCCGAGGTGTTTGAAATTTCAGTTTTTGCACGTAATGCTGCTCTTAAGCCCTCAAATTCGATGCGTTTCGTGTTTAGTTGTGTGAAATTTGATTGTGTCGGAGTAAAATCGAGTTGAAATTGCATAATTAGATCTTATAATTTGAAATGTTTGTTCCAAGTGTTTGTAATTTGCTTTATATACTGAATAACAGTTTGGTTTGGGTGATTATCTGCGGTTTCGTGTTAATTAAGAAGAAGGTTAAGTTTAATAAGTATCATTTTAAGAGCAATGCTTATTTATCTGGCAGTGGTAGATAGTTAATTCATTGTTAAGTAGGGAATGAAAATGTTGTGCTAACTGCGAAATTTAGCTGATTGGTGCAGGGTTAACATAAACGTTTATTTTCTATCCTAAATGTATTCACGTGTTGTTTACCTAATATATGGAAGCAGACATCGTGGTCAAAAAGTGGAGGAGATAGAAGAAGAATTCTATGAAGAGTTGCTACTGTGTAATTAATTTTTTTTTTTAATACATTTTCATTTGGATTTTCACAAAACATAACACATGAGTAAGTATGTTGGTTTTTTATTTTAGTTGTAGAAATTAACAAACATATATTACATACCTTTTCAGGTGATGACATCGACAGTGTTGAAATCATGGACATGGGGTTGTGGTTTGTCAACTATTTCCAGGCCAATAGTTTATAACTATTGCCCATCTGTTCTGTTGAGGTATTTTTCAATTTTTTTGTTGTTTAAATTTATATGTTATTCATCTTTTGTGAGCATTCGTTCCAGGATTTTACGAAATTCTTAAAATTTTATTTAATTGAATTTATGGTCGTTCGGTAATTTTTTTATTTCCAGAATCCTCTAATCCTATTGATGCAACGAGTCGTAGGGGAGCCACGAGTTCACCGAAGCTTTCAAATTTTGCCCACTCATTCATTGTAATCTCCCTTTTTCTCCCTCTCTCCCTCTCTCCCTCTCCCCTGTTTTTCTATCCTATGGCATTTGGGTTTTCCCCTATTTCTCTTTCTGTTGATCTAATTTGAGGTGAAGTTTGAATTTTGGTTGAATTGGAATGTGGTTTAATGGGTTTCCTTTCGGTTGTCGATTCGACTTTGGTAGGATTGGCATGTGGTTTTTCAAGCTTTTGCAACCACTTTGGGTCTGGCAAAGGTAATAGTCTTACTCTTCATTCCATAAGCTTCATTTTGTATGCCCAAAAAAATTTGGAATGGAAAACATGATGGGAGTTTTAGGAAATGCCCATGTTCTGTAATTTTCCCCATTTGTTGTTTTTTGCAATTTCTTTGATGATATTAGCCATATAAGCATGTTTTCCTCTCTTCATTACATTCCGAATCTTTAAAATCCTTGCTGATTCGTGTAATTTCTCATATATGTTTCTATGTTTGTTTGATCTTGGTTTCTAGGTTATTATCTTAATCGACAAGATGCAAAACGAGGAGTCAATCATCACCGAGCTCTACATCCCGAGAAAATGGTATTCAATCGAATCTAATCGGTGAACGTATACATGAGAGTTAACATCGTTGTTTATTTGCAAATACTACTGCTGACCTTATCCACGAACCATTTTAACATAATAGGTTCTATTTGGATGATTAGAGTTTTGAACCTTTTCTTTCCCCCAATTCCACATGAACTGAGTTTTATTGCTGAACAGACCTTGGTAAATATTTATAGCCAACTAAAAGTGTTTTCTTTTGATTATTTTCAAATATATTTTTTAGCCAATTGACAACCCTAAAAGATTTACTTACACACACATCAAATCTGTGTTTCATAAATATACCGAAGATGTAATGCTAGATATTTTTTTTATAGTTTCTTTTGCTCTATTCTATGCTGGATAATACTGTTTTTCTGTATATTGTAGATCATTAAAATTCTGCCATGTTTGTGAAATTGAGATTTTTAAATCGAAGAACTTAACAAAGAAAATTGTACATATTTTTTTGGATAAATAATATTATCCACGTCTCATGTTATATAAAAAAAATTTAAAGTACTCTCTCTCTGTGCATGAATTTGAAACTTTTTATATTTTATAGAAAGAGAGACAATACAATTGCGTTTTATTGTTAGAGAAAGATGTGTCATTCTGGATTTGCTTAAAAATGCTTAAATAATTTGTTGTTGTGCAAACAAGTCCATTGTGGGTATGAAGGGAATGTGTGAATATCTCTTACATTAATGACTTTTATCATTTCCAGAACAATGTGATTTCACTCGATTGAACCAAATTGATTTGTTATTTTCCCATTTGAAGTTGAAGAGTCGGATTGGTGGGAATCAATTTAGAGGCACTTATCGTCTTCTAACTGGGTCAGCTGCAAATCACTACCAACGAATAACTGCGTCATTGTCTTCTTTCTTTGCTTATGAGCTTTTGGGGTAAAAGGAGTCATCTGCTTCTAGGATTTCGGGGCTATATTTGTGCGTTCGTCCAAGGATTTGGTATAATTCCCCTTTTTTAATTTATTTTTTTGAAATTCTTGATGGATATTTCTATTGTTTTCTTCGATTATTTAATTGGATTTTGTTTTTTATCTTTGCCATTTTTGTTTTCGCTTTTAATTTTTTATGTTAAAAGATGTCGTATTGTGTTTTCGTACCAAGTTATCCTTATTTGTATCTCTCACCAAAATATATACATGTAAAATCGAAGGAGACTGTAGTGTAACTCATTATAAAGTGACAAGCCCTATATACATTGATGCAATAAAATATAAACGATATCAATCCCTTGCAAATAAATGTTATTATGTTAACAAAAGTAACTTCAATTCTTAATCGTTAGTTCAATTACGTTTTTTCCATTCTATCTAGAATCTTAAATAGGGAATTTCATGTGTCTTAACAAATAATTCCTGGAGTTTTATTAAATTGTTTCATCTAATGTATCTAATATTTTAATAATTGCTTATTCCTTTTGTTTGGTTAAAGTTTTGTTCCATTTGTTTTCTGTATTGCCTAGCATGTTGTTCCATCGCATCAAAGAGAGCTTCTTTAAGCTTGGGTTTCTTGGCAGTGGCTTTCTCCATTGACCTCTACACCTGCGTCTCTCCTCGCTTTCCCACTTCCTCCGGTGCAATCTCTTTTTCTTTCTAATCTCTTTTGAGTTTCTTTCAATATGTCACTTTATATAATTTATTCATGCCTGTTGTGGATAATAGCTTGAAAATTTGTATGTATTGCATGAGCTGACTAATACTTTGTAGTGCACCTTTCTATGCAAATTATTCATGCCTGTTGAGGATAATAGTTCCAAAACCCGTAGCGAAGTGCGGACAATTTTTCTAGTAACTTAATAAAGATACTGCTTTCTCAAACTGTAAAGATGCTGCCGTTACACTACATATATCTAGTTGCTCCTATTGCCAACTCATCAACCCTCTATTATATTATTCGTTTTCTGTGGTACAAGATTCTCTTTAAATTTATGAGTTCCAGTGTTCATCGGAAAAATGACTTGTATAATACGAATAGACTGTTATGCTGGTGTTTCGTGCTAATAAAACTAAAACATGTGTTTTTGTCCCAATTTTTTAATGAATATCCCCAAATTTAGTAGTCCATCCATTTCATTCTATTCCAATATAATCTTAGGTGCCAACCGTGCATGGATTTTAAGGAGCAGACCCATGGGAAGAGGGAAAACAAGTCTTCCACTTTGACTTCACGTTATCAAACCAATAATTAATCCACCCAAATTAGGGTGTTTTGCTATTGTCTTTTGTCCCACGTTCGATCGTTTCTTTTTCTCCTCTCCTCCTAGCCACTATTTAGAGGCTTTGGGGGAGCGAGAAGAGACACCAAGAGAAACAATTCTCTTAACTCAGGAGGAGAGAACTCTTAGACCTACTTCAACTCTTAGAGTAAAACTTAAATTTTAGGTTCTAAACTTATCCCAACTTGCTCCAACCCTTCGGGCAAATATAAGTTAAAACTCAAAACTCATTTATGGGTCAAATTTAGCTCAGGATTGTCCCATGGGTTAGTGGGGCTGGCTCACCGTATATGCATATTTTTTTTCAGTTTTATATTTATAAATTCATTTAATCCAACGGTTAAGATCTAATTTGATGAAATCTAACGGTAAAAATATATATATAACGGTCCAAATTTAAATCCAACGGCTAAAGTAATTAAAAAAAAAAATTTCTTTTATGTGTTTCATTTTCTTTCACAATGTTTCACGAGTTTCATGGTGTCGGTTAGTGATTTTTTAATATTTGTCGGAATCTAAATATTTTTAGGTTAACATGTTCATAAAATTAAATTAGAATAATCTACATAATTTTTTTTCTTTTAAAAAAGTTACTTTAATAAAAAAAAAGCCTAAATTTATTCTTTAATAATATAGGCTAAAATTTTAATCTAGAATGGTTGGAGCAAAAAAACTGTTTTTGGGTTAAAATCTAAATTTTCTGAGTTAAACATTTTAGGTTTTAACCAAGGGTTGGAGATGGTCTTAGTAATATTTTTCTCTCTTAGTTTAGCCTCTAGGGTATCATCTTTGCCCTAGGAGGAGACTACTAAGATGAATGGGGGTTTGATCTCTATGTATGTAGGCAAGCTAGCCAGGCTAGATGCAACCGAATCCAACCTTTGGTGACGCTCTTGTGCGTGGTTCATGGGAATGAGACGGTGATACGAAATTTGTTAATTCCGTTAGGTATGATCCTAATCGAATTCCTTTATATTATTTGAATATACAGCCAACATCATCCAAATCAGCTGTCTCTCTTATGGAATCCGAGCATCTTTTCTCCAAAGACTTCATAGCACATTTACCTATCTGAAAAGGAAATAAGTATGTAAGCAAAGTGATAACAGTGAGTAAAAGGGAATCTGGGAAACCTGACTGATGATGACTACTGCGGACGTACCTTCTCGTGCCTGATCTCTTCTAAAGTAGCCAGAAGTTGTATTATTGTTTCCATTCACTCACTCTCTCTGTAGCAACGTATACAACGTACGTAGCCCTAGAAAGGATTGGCATACCGATTACAATGTAGGTAGCCACTATTACTTCTATTAAACACAAGAATGATACAATTGGATCTTTGGGGTCAATCGGTTTCTATGACTGACACGAACTCGGAGGCGACTCTTTGATTCCTACTCGGGGCAAAAGAGGTGCAATCGCTAAAATAGATATCAATCTCATTCTATAATGAATGGTGGTGGTGGAAGAATCTCATTTTATAATGAATGGTGGTGGTGGAAGAAATTCGAATCATGATGAAGTGATCAACCCTATATTTGCATTTCAACTTGTTTATCGTACTCGTGTTTCCCTAAATTTTAATATTAATCTGTCGTTTCATATCTGATGGTTTTTAGCATGATGCTAGTTGCCTCCCCACTTCTATGGTATGCATCCTGGTAGAATGCCTTTGCCTCCTGATATGGAAGAGGAGCCTGTGTATGTAAATGCCAAGCAGTACCATGGTATTTTGAGAAGAAGACAGTCACGTGCTAAAGCTGAGCTTGAAAAGAAACTTATAAAAGCTCGAAAGGTAAATGATTTCAATTCTTTCGTTCTTCAAACTCATGGGGAGTTGGGTACAAGAAACCAGCAAGGATGAAATATGGAGTTTAATGAATATTTGTTCTCTATGTCTAATTTCTGAAGAAAACCCATCAATACAGCTTTAATTAAATTAAATAAGTAAACTAATCATGCCAAGTAGTATGACGTGTAGGGTGACTTGTGAATATAGGATCAACTGGTAGCAAGTATGAGCTTGAAATCGAAGGTCTAAGGTGGATTAACTAGTAGCAAATTTGATAAAGTTATACAATATTGGAAGTTAGAAATATGGAAATATCTAAAGAAACACTGTAACTCTGGAGATGTATTATCAGAAATATTGGTAAATGTTGGTAAGTAGCAGTCATTTCTGACTCGTCTTCACTGGTGTCGTTTTTTTTTTTGGTATGCAAATTGGTGATATCAATGTAATGTTGGCGATATGCTGAATGAAAATGTCTTTCATTCCATGTTCATATTAGCATATACTTTTTACAACCATATTGGTGGATCTATCGATTTTTTCACTCCCGGACACATGCTTTAGGCTTAAATTTGGGTGGTAAAGCCTTGACGATATGTGGTGGTTCCTTTAGGTTTTATGTTCATACATCAGTAACTACTTGATCTGCTTCTTCTGCTTAGTAATTTGTCCTTTAGGGCCTGTTTGACATATGATTTTATTGTCACTGTACAGCCATATCTTCATGAGTCTCGACACCTGCATGCATTAAAGAGGGCAAGGGGGTGTGGAGGTCGCTTCCTTAATACAAAGAAACAAGATGATAATGACGAAAATTCCTCACTAGAAAAAGGCATGAATTTGGATGGAAACCATTCAGCTGAATCTGCCAAATCTGGTTTTGAGAGCTGTCCAAATACCAGCAATGGGAATTTTGATTCCTCAAATGTCCAGCAAGACAGGTCAGGTCAATGGCTCAGGACACACAGCCACCACACACACTCTAATGGTAATGGCCCATCATCAGCATACCCTTCCACGTTTGGTGACAGCAAGGAAAGTGTGTTCCTGGGTCAACAGAGGGAAAACATGCAGTTGAATGGGTCATCTCGCGGCGCCATCCCCAGTAAATGAGATCCCTCTACGAGGTTTGGGTCCCCTCTTGACAGGGTTTCAGTTCATGTGGCAAACCGTTTTTATCAGTTGTCCATCTTCTTGTATTACATAGAGGCTTGTATCTTGCAGGAGATGCTCAAGGCGTGCAGAGTCTCTCTTGGAGGAAACCCAGCTGCGCAATGTCAGTATCCGGCAACTCATTCTTGGCTTTGGTCACTTTGTAATTATTGGGGGTGGGGCGGAAGGAGATGGTGGTGGAGTTCATGTCGTCTTGAGCCTGCCATCGCTTGCACTCACTCCTGTTGTAGAAACAGTAACAACAGGCATCCGTTGGGAACTTAAAACCAGAAAATTAGTTGTGAATGTGTAGATTCTAAACACTGCAGGTATTTTGATTTTCGAAAGTGTGTGGTGACTTGGGTTTCGGACGAAATTTAGGGGTGTGGTGACTCTTGAAAAGCCCATTTCCCATCCCTGGAGGGGAGAATTTGATCTGTGTTTCTAAATGTAGCTATAATTATGTTTTATGTTTTGATTACTATCTGGTTTTCTTAACAGTCCAACTACTTTTTGAGGCACTACTGGGTTTGATTATTGTTTAGTTTTTAGTTTTTATTTTTTATTTTTTATAATACTCCAGTTTAATTGTGCAAAAACCAAACTTGTTTCCACAATTTTGAACGAGGATGTGAATAGGGGGAGCTGGGGTGTTTTGAGTAAATTTAGCTTTAGGATGTTTGTTGTGACTTGTGAGTAAATTAAGTAGAGTCGTAACCAAAAGAGGAAAAGAATACATTAAGTTTTCGTATAAATATTTTTCCATTTTGCAAAATGATGATTTTGCAAACTATTCTGGTCTATGGAAAGATAGCAAACTGACTTATCTTATATCATGAACGACGTATTGAGAAACGTATAAATTTCTGGTTATGACAAGGTTACATGGTATTAATTTATACGAAAAAATAAAGAATGTTTAAGATTGAAAATAAAAAAGGGAACTTTAACAAAAAGTTTTCGGTACTGTTCATTTTAACGAAAAATCACATTTTTACACTAAAAAGTCAATCCTGGTACTATTTACTTTACCCTTTATTTTATCCTTATTGTTAAAACTCAAAGCTTTCAAATTATTTTCATTAGTTTTCCTAATAAAAAACCTAATAGTTTTGGAAATCAGATATCAGAACCCAAAAATTTCCTATGAAAATGTAGAATTAAAAAGAATTTTGGAAACAAGGCATGAGAAAACAAAAGGCTTTCTAGATCTCAATGAAGGCCAGCCCAAAGTGAAATATCTGGAAGGCAGTGGACCACGTGATTACCAATTTACCAGTCCAAACAAAGCTGAAACCCTGGCGCACATCTTGCAATCTAAAACCTCCCTTCCTCCTTCCCTTCCCCGCCTTCTCTCTCTCGATCGAAGTACAACTGTCTGTCTGTAAAAGCAGCTAGAGATGTCCCAATGATGAACAATTTAGTAATCTGAGGAGCATGCATGAAATTACAATTAAAAAGATTGGTGCTCCCTTTTCTGCAGAGGTTGAGGAGCCAATTCTTAATTGCTTTCCTGCTCGCCAGGTTGAAACCAGGCTTTCCTGAGGGATTTTCTTTCACCATATTTTGGTTTTTAGAAACATTGATTCATATATGCTTAATTTGTTTGAGGTTTTTCAATTTTCTAGTTTTAATATTTTCTTGTTTTTATGTTTTTTATTTTTTGGGCTTGTTAAGCAAATTAGTTGTTCTTTGTTCATCCATTGTGCTTGTAGCTAGAAACCAAGAAGATGATTGGTTTAGGATTAGTGAGTTTGATACAAGTAGGAACCAAATTGCTGAGAGAAAGTAATGCTTATTTGGATTGGTGAAAGTTATGAATCATGGAAGTCATAAATAAAAACTAATGTTTTTGCGTCACTTGTGAAGTTTAGCTCACTTCCCTTATTCCATAATGTATATTATATTGTTTAAAAGGCGATTCCAATCCAACAATGCTTCCCGTTTTGCAAGAGTAAAAAAATGAATGATTTTTCGGATGCAGTCTTACCTTTTTTTTTTTTTTTTTTTTTTTTTTTTTATTAACAAAAAAACTGTTTTTACAACTCAAATCTATGATATTTTGGTCATAAAATGAGCAATCTTTTAGACTTGATCGTTGACATTAATCAAAATTAGTAATGTCTCGATATTTTTGTTATTAGGTCCACAAAGCGGTTCGGGCCAGATAGGCATAGGTTCAAACACCTTGCATTCCTAAACTTGGCCAAGAATGTGGTATGTCTAATCTGGTCATATAGACCCCCAATTTCTTGTAATTGTGATTGATTTGAGCTGAAAACACAAATTGGATGGTAATGTTCTCACTTAGGTTCCTTTGACAAGCCACATTAACGAGAGTGAATATGATCTCTTATGCATTCAAGTTTGAATCTTCATCCTCATAGTTTAGATTAGTTTAAAATAAAATATCGTTTGTCTAAAACAAAGAAATATATTGAAAGATTTCAACCTTCACATTTTAAGTCAAATTGGGAGGATGGTAATATTGTCATTTGCAAGATTTAGCTGTTGTATACACCAAGAGGTAGATAATTAAGGCCTGGTTTGGTATTGTTGTGCTTTGAAAAAAAACTGCTTCTGCTGTGCTGTGAGAATAAGCAGCTGTGAAATAAAGCAGCAAAGTGTTTGGTAAACTTTTTTGTAAAAGTGCTTTTGAAAAAAATAAACAGTATTATAGTGTTTGGTAAACTTTTATGTAAAACAGATGTGAAAAAAAAGCCAGTTTTTCAAAGCTGGGTTTTGCAGCTTCTTGTTTTTGGCTTTTTTTCACGCAAAACTGTGAAAAAAAGCTGAAGCTGAATGTTTACCAAACACAAAAACAGCTCCCAGCTTTTTTTGATACCAGCTTTTTTCAGAATCACCTCAGTACCAAACCAGGCATAAAGATTTGTAAGCTAAATCCACAGGAGGAGAGACAAAAATTAATTAACCACTTAAAACTTGTTGCTAACAAATTCGACTGCAATCGATATTGCAATCACAAAAACGAACCCCATGCAAATAAGAAAAAAGGAAAATGCATCCAAGTATATAATTAACATTAATCAAGATGGTGTAAGTATTGATTCTTTTTGTTCCAAGTAATTAAAACACAATAGACTAGTTTAATTTACAGTGGCCTGACTTCCCCTGCAGGTTCTTCCAATGATCGAACAATTAGAGCTTCGCTTGTTCTTGCAATTGCTCCTGTTCAAGCAACCGTAATTTACATCAGAAGCGCGCTACCAAGAAAAGGAATGGTAAGAGTAGGAGAACGAAACATAAACGCAAGCAAGCACCGGGTTAGAAGGCAGTTTTGAGTCAAATTAAATCAAATAAAACTGATCTGCATGATCCCAATCTTTGTGTGAATATGTCCACTGCATGATGCAGAATGAAGTAGAGATTAAAGTGCATCTTCGGAACAATTGAAGTGGCGCTGACCTCTGTCACGAAGAATGCATGGAAACCGTATGGAACTCTGTGTGGCAATTCCACAACTGCAACGGGCTCTGGTGACATTGTCTTTGCATCAACTACATGAATTGCTGATTTTCTGCATGATCAAAATGCAAGTTTAGATTGCAGTCTGTCCTCAAGAAGATTGAACTTCATATGCACGTCACTGCATAACCGCTGGTAACACCGGTTTACTCAGCTTCAAAAGCATGAGCACGGAGAGGTATAAAGAAACTTATAACATGGTTTATAAGAGATATCCAGCGAAAAAAAAAAGAAAAAGAATAGTCTGAGAAATGAAAATAGTACCCAATGTTCTCGTCGTGAACAAAGAGTATTAAGTAGCCACCATCTTCTTCAGAAGTAACGCCAGGAATACGAGGAACAAAAATAGCCTCAGAACCAAATCTGCCAGGTCCCAGGTCATAGAGGCCTTGGACATTTCCTCCAACCTCAATCTGTGTTTTTCCAACCTGTGGTTCAGCATGCAGATCAAACTTGGCTACTCCCGTAACCTTGCCAATGTTGTCCAGTACGGTTCCGTACACATAACGCTGCTTCCTGATTTCACATAAGTTAATTGATGAAAATAAGTAAACATGAATGTTACACTAGCTTTCGAAAATGATGGTAACGGTACCAAATGTGAAGATATGGTGCCGTGCCACAGGAGGGGGAGAGAGAGAGAGAGCACACAGAAGAAACAGAGAACATGAAAGCTAATAGCCCATTTGATAACATTTTGCTATTAGTTTTTATGTTTGTGCTAGAGATAGAGGAGAAAGCTAAAAACTAAAAACAAAATGGTTATCGAACAGGCCCTAAAAGAACATTAGGCAGCTCCCAGGGACAGGATATGCATACCTGCCGGTGTAGCTCTCATTCACCCTGGGGAAATCTACAGCCGGTTCTGATAGTTTCTTTTGGGATGCTAGACCAGTTTTCAAGTTGAATCTCATCTCGTACCTGAAAATAATTAAAACAGTCAGAAGCACCATCTCTCAAGAAATCAAGTTAGCAACATCTGTCAAAATCTCTTACAGCTCATTTGTCAAGTTTTCAAGCTTTTCTTTGACAGACCCATTGCCCAAGTCCAAATCAAGATTCTCAAGGCGGCATGTGATTAAAACAACTTCGTCCCCCTCCTCCCAAGCATTAGCTACATAAAAGGGGAAAAAAAAGGGGAAACCATCAGCAAAAGCTTTAAGCATAGCTTAATCACGAACCATGCATGATCATAGATATAAGTTACACATTTGAGTAAATATCAAGTCATAAGTTGGTTATGTTCCGGGACTGAACAGGACTAACAGAGCCAATTTTTTTTTCTGTTTTCCGTACATGAATAGACAGACAATCACTTTGCTGACTGGTGAATCTATAAATTATGATTTACAGCAATCTAAACTACTGTCAGATTTCGATAAACAACATGGAGTTACATTTGTGCCATATTAACTATTCTTCCAAGTCAGTCAAGGCTATACCAGAATTTTGGCACATTGGTCAATCCAAAAAGGTCGTACTTTATATTCAGGAAAAGTTACCAAAAAGAATTATGGATGTAGTGGTTGATCAGTTAATCGTCAGTAGATGGTAATCGGAGAAGAACAATACTCTTCTAGTCAACATTTGATGCGAGTCAGTGATGCAGACAAACTTGAACTAGAACTTAATCAAAGTGGTCTAAAATAACTTCCGTAAGCCATGATCAGAAGGTCAGAAATTTTAGCTAGAGGAATTCAAGGATAATCTGGAACTGGAAGTTAGATCAGTACTACTCTATGAAACCAAGAAGAAAAACTGAATTAACAAAAAGATCAATAGAACAGAAAGAAAAATAATAAAAATTGTAGATGGCAGGCAGAATTTTTGCGGCCTGAATCAGACAGGCGGTATGGATAGGAAGGGAGCTGGTAGGCAGAAACCTACATAGAGCATATTGGTTTGAACCCAACTACAAATAGCAAGGAAAAAAAAAATAAAAAAACTGCCAAAACAGCAAGGATACAGGCCTCAATTGATACACCATAAAACAAATTTAAGATTTCAGGAAAAAAAAGGATGAAAGTCGCAACATTTTTTAGCATAAAGTGATCACGCTCCTCAGATGATAACCATTCTTAGTAATGCCTCAAAAGAAGGATAAAGGAATTGCAGCACTTCTTTAACAGTGTCTGCTGTGCTTCACCAATTAAATTTTAATAGCATGCAGGTATTTTAAGTATATAATACTTGTTTCAAAGACATTGTTTTGTTGCACTACAATAGGAAGCAAATATGCGCACCATTATGGAAAATGAAGCAATTTGGAAGCTCGAACCATCTGATTAGCAACTCATCCTTTGCATACCGTGGAAGTAAACCAAAGCGAGCTTTTTTTGTTTGATCAAATGTGAATATCAACTTTTTTTCCTTCACCATTTCCTGATAAAAAATGAAAAATAATATGTTAAATTTCATTTTAATGTGATTGTTTAATGCTCAGAATAATAATTGTTAAGTTATCCATTGATCCAAAACTTAATTGGAATAGAAGTGGGTAATGCCACTCAATGTCCATGAACCATTTGGGTCAACACTCGAACACAATGCCATATTGAGTTTAGTTGATTGAAAAAGCTTAAGCTTTTAGCAACAAGCCCAAGAATGCATAGAAAAAAACTAGTTGAAAATAATTTCAGACCTTTGGTTTGAAGATCAGGGGGAGATCCATGAAAATTGCATAGTTCTCAGTAATTGCAAAATCATGCATCATGACGGGGTCTGGTATGGTTATCGGTACAAGGGTCATGCATGAAACCATCCTTCGAAATAACTCTATAAGTGACATATGGCGGAGTAGGTGAATAGCCAAATGTAAACATCTCACCTGCATTATGTACTTCATAAGTTGACAGGAAAATCTCCTTATAAGGCCGGAGAAGTACCTTTTTATGAGAATGTACTTACCGGTGAATGGGTCAACCTTTGGATGAGCAGTGAAGGAATGTGTCAATCTCTTATCATAATCCAGCAAGCCAACCGTTTGCAGATCTCCATCTTCCAAAACTTTGAGGACATCTGCATAATGCAAAACGAACAATTTCATTTACAAACTAAAAATAAACAAGAGTACCAATATGTTTGAGTCCCGCAGAGATATACGAGGCAACACAAATTGTTTCTATTTCATTGCTAATGCAACATAAGCAACTTCAGTTCCACTGAAACAGAAGAAAAAAAAGTACCAATATGTCTTAGTCCCGGAAATATATAGGAGGCGATACAAAGGTTTCCATTTCAAGGCCTTTTCTTTTTCTCAACCACAAAAACCAGACATCTATATTGCATCAAAAGAAGTAGTGCAATCCAAGAACAAGTAATCTCTTCATCCCAAAGGATCCTCGAATTGATTGAAATTGAAAAGTATATGCAAGAAAATGGGTGAGTTCTGCTTACAAGGTTTATCCCCCTCGTGAAGAGCTAGAAGCTTCCCATGGTGATATATGAGAGCCGTGTTACCTGGAAATGTAGAAAACAGTTAGTTATGTTCACTGCTTTCTTAGGCAAGTAAAAGGACACGATTTCTTCATTCACCAGGATTTCAAGGATAAAATTTAAGAGGCATGAAAATTTCATAAATGATAACATGTAAATTTTACTTCAATCAAGGTGCAAGGAAGAAAAATATGAAATACTTAAAACTTTCACAACCGGACGTGTGTCCATGCATACTAAATTGTGGTGTATGGATTTAAAATCCTATACAAATATCAGTAACCAAAGGCATTAAAGCCAAGAAGTTGTTGCAGTTCTGACATTAACTTTAAAACAGGATAATGCATGGAAAACTGCTTTCAAAATTGTACAGAAAATAAAAATCGTTGCAGTTAAAAAAACATTTCGCACAAGAACACCTTACCAGTCCCAAAACCATAAGACATGTCTAATATTTTCAGTTTTGCTCTTAGCATTTGCAAGTTCGTCATGAATAAGCCGAGAAATCCCTTAAGGTCTCCAATCTGGAAATGACACATTGAGGAACGTAAGAAAGGAATCTCCCAACTAACGTGTTTGGCACAAGCGTAAACCAAATTGCAAGATGTACCTTCATAAATTTAGAACCTCCAAAATATTGTTCTTGCTTAAGACGTGAAGTCCTTACGTAGCGGGAGACATAAGTTGCTTTTCCATCTTTGATGCGCATACCATGAACCATACTGCAAAATGTTAACAATAACATGTATACCTTTACTTGCTTTGTCCAATTTATAATTAAACCAAGGAATTATCATAACTTTTAACAATAAAAAAGAGCAATAGCTGTAAATCTTAACGCTGAGCCGTAAAATGAATCACTGAATGCAGTACCAGAAATGAAGGTGCATAAACAATCAACGCGTACATGCTGGAAAACAGATGCATATTTCACCAAATGCACCGAGAAACAGTTCTCCGAAAAGACTACCTCGAGAAAGCAAGCAAGCAAATAGAAAGTGGAGAACCCGACGAAGATAAGGAGTAATTAGGGAGTAATGAAGCACAACTAGCCACATTTTACAATAGCAAGAAAAAACAGTCGTACTGAATCCTTAACAGAAGATACTCTTCCAATATTCCCCAACACTGATTCAGTGACTTTACCAATTCGGCCAACGACACGAATACTGAACAGAAGCAATTTAAGCTATTTATGGCTTATCTCAATTTTAGCATGGAAATTGAATTCAATAACATAATTACCCTACAAACAAATTGTTCAGAAAACTTGAATTCAAAATATAAATATTGATGTGAAAAATGGAAGAAAAAAACAGGGGAATCACTCACCCATCTCCATCAAACCTGCAAGGATAGCAATAAAGAACATCAGCACAAAATACAGATGACTAATCTCTGAAACATTATTTCCAACAACTAACAGAGGCATACCAGTGATATCCAGCAACTGGTGCAAACTTTGGGTTGGGCCCCACCCTGACAAACTCTCCATTTAAGCACTCCTGCAGTTCATACATGGCATGTCATTGGCATGACAATTGGCAATTGAGAGAGAGAGAGAGTGTGAGAGAGAGAGAGAGGTACAGGAAGATGGCCGATGACTGGGAGGTTGGTGGTGGGAGGAGTTTCATCAGCCACCGGAGCAAAGTTGCCGGCGAGGTAGCGGTGAGGCCGAGAAGAGTTGTACATCCACTTCACAATCAGCTTCTCGATCAAGTCCACCACTTTTGAAGAAAAACCCTTGCTGGGTTTTGGGTTAGGGACCACCATGGCGTTGCTCTTGAGCTGCTGCTTCTCGTCGTTAACTTCGACCTCCGCCATTGTTGTCTGGTTTCTGATCCTCGGTCGAAGTCAGTGAGTCAGTGAGTCTGTAAGTCTGTGTGGTGGAAATGGAGGGAAGGGGGGTTGTTTATCGCGTCTTTTTGGTAATGGCAGTGCCACGTTTAACGTTTTGTCGTGGAATGTAGGAAAGAACAGAGTGCAGAGGCTGACATAACTTAATAAAGATACTGCTTTCTCAAACTGTAAAGATGCTGCCGTTACACTACATATATCTAGTTGCTCCTATTGCCAACTCATCAACCCTTTATTATATTATTCGTTTTCTGTGGTACAAGATTCTCTTTAAATTTATGAGTTCCAGTGTTCATCTCTGGTGTGCCCAAAATCCTTCTGCTCATCGGGAAAATGACTTGCATAATACGAATAGACTGTTATGCTGGTGTTTCGTGCTAATAAAACTAAAACATGTGTTTTTGTTCCAATTTTTTAATGAATATCCCCAAATTTAGTAGTCCATCCATTTCATTCTATTCCAATATAATCTTAGGTGCCAACCGTGCATGGATTTTAAGGAGCAGACCCATGGGAAGAGGGAAAACAAGTCTTCCACTTTGACTTCACGTTATCAAACCAATAATTAATCCACCCAAATTAGGGTGTTTTGCTATTGTCTTTTGTCCCACGTTCGATCGTTTCTTTTTCTCCTCTCCTCCTAGCCACTATTTAGAGGCTTTGGGGGAGCGAGAAGAGACACCAAGGGAAACAATTCTCTTAACTCAGGAGGAGAGAACTCTTAGACCTACTTCAACTCTTAGAGTAAAACTTAAATTTTAGGTTCTAATCTTACCCCAACTTGCTCCAACCCTTCTGGCAAATATAACTTAAAACTCAAAACTCATTTATGGGTCAAATTTAGCTCAGGATTGTCCCATGGGTTAGTGGGGCTGGCTCACCATATATTCATATTTTTTTCAGTTTTATATTTATAAATTCATTTAATCCAATGGTTAAGATCTAATTTGATGAAATCTAACGGTAAAAAAAATATATATAACGGTTCAAATTTAAATCCAACGGCTAAAGTAATTAAAAAAAAAAATTTCTTTTATGTGTTTCATATTCTTTCACAATGTTTCACGAGCTTCATGGTGTCGGTTAGTGATTTTTCAATATTTGTCGGAATCTAAATATTTTTAGGTTAACATGTTCATAAAATTAAATTAGAATAATCTACATAAATTTTTTCTTTTAAAAAAGTTGCTTTAATAAAAAAAAATAGCCTAAATTTATTCTTTAATAATATGGGCTAAAATTTTAATCTAGAATGGTTGGAGCAAAAAAATTGTTTTTGGGTAAAATCTAAATTTTCTGAGTTAAACATTTTAGGTTTTAACCAAGGGTTGGAGATGGTCTTAGTAATATTTTTCTCTCTTAGTTTAGCCTCTAGGGTATCATCTTTGCCCTAGGAGGAGACTACTAAGATGTATGGAGGTTTGATCTCTATGTATGTAGGCAAGCTAGCCAGGCTAGATGCAACCGAATCCAACCTTTGGTGACGCTCTTGTGCGTGGTTCATGGGAATGAGACGGCAATACGAAATTTGTTAATTCCGTTAGGTATGATCCTAATCGAATTCCTTTATATTATTTGAATATACAGCCAACATCATCCAAATCAGCTGTCTCTCTTATGGAATCCGAGCATCTTTTCTCCAAAGACTTCATAGCACATTTGCCTATCTGAAAAGGAAATAAGTATGTAAGCAAAGTGATAACAGTGAGTAAAAGGGAATCTGGGAAACCTGACTGATGATGACTACTGCGGACGTACCTTCTCGTGCCTGATCTCTTCTAAAGTAGCCAGAAGTTGTATTATTGTTTCCTCGTCATCGTCATTATCATCGTCATAAATAGATATAAATTCAGTTAATTCATTACGCAATAGGATAATAGACGGTGAGTGCAAGGCAATCCAACAAAAAACAGTAAACAAGAAGCACAACAACTATGTTTTACGTACCTCCTCTATGATTTACATCCCTCCTCTGGGGTATGTTCGGGTTCAGAAACCCAAGCGCCGACCTCCAAAACAAATTCTGAATTTCGTTGGTCGTCCCTAATCGTGATCTTACCCGAGCACAAGGTACAACCGATGTGACATTGATATATTTGATATCCAAAAAAACGTCTGTAAAGTAAATAATGATATAATAATTATTATGTTACCGTATGTATAGTGGTAAACCTAATACAATACAAAAGAGAGATGATAGACATCAAGCCACAAAAGAAAGACCAACTAAATAATTCTTCTTTCCTGCTATTGGAAATTTGGAATGAAAACTAGAGAAGTATCCATTCACTCACTCTCTCTGTAGCAACGTATACAACGTACGTAGCCCTAGAAAGGATTGGCATACCGATTACAATGTCGGTAGCCACTATTACTTCTATTAAACACAACAATGATACAATTGGATCTTTGGGGTCAATCGGTTTCTATGACTGACACGAACTCGGAGGCGACTCTTTGATTCCTACTCGGGGCAAAAGAGGTGCAATCGCTAAAATAGATATCAATCTCATTTTATAATGAATGGTGGTGGTGGAAGAAATTCGAATCATGATGAAGTGATCAACCCTATTTTTGCATTTCAACTTGTTTATCGTACTCGTGTTTCCCTAAATTTGATAAGGAGAAATTCGATCACAATGCTTTTCTTGATGTTATCATAGAAATCATGTTTCCCTAAAGTTGATCAACATGAATTCGATCATGATACTTTTCTTGATGTAAAGTAAAACCCTTTTCACGATTAGAGGCGTATATTTGGGTCTTTGATACGTATCGTCCCCCAGTATTGCAATTCTGTGATTAGCAAAAGATCCCTTCATATGCCTAGTTCATCTAACATATATTAATGCATTAAATAAAATTCAATGCTTCCGACTCTTCTGTTTCACATATTTCATGTTTCATTTTCCATCATGCATCATCCTCACTAGTTCAAAGAGAATTCTCTCTCAAATTATGAGTGTCTTGTGTTGAAATTATACGAACAAAATGTTTCTTTACATAAAAGTAGATTGTTGGCATTGAAATTGAATTCTTCCGTTTCAAACAAATAGACATTTGGAATATCTAGATTTTGTCCAACCACAAAGAACATGGTCTTCACCACAGTCGCGAAATGAAAGTTCTTCACATGAATCTTCATCTAATTCACAATATCAGCCAACTTTATGGAAATATGAAATTGAAAAGATTCATACCAATGAAATCTGTAACGACCGGTCCCCAATATTACGATTTTTATAATTTTAAAGTGTGAATTTACGAAAATGCCCTTTGAGGTAAAAACATTGACTTTTGTTGACCGCCTTGTCATGTCACGTAAGATCCATTTTCTTGGTGTATCCTGGTAGCACTCGTCGCTACGAACATGTGGACGCAAGCGGAATCGAATTTGGAGTTACGATGAGAATTTTACGAAACTACAAAGCCGAAGGGCAAAATAGTCAATTCACTATTCTAAATATTTGGATTAGATTTTTTAATTATTTTAATATTAATCTGTCACGTGGGGCCCACACCCCACTTCTCCTTCTTCCCTATGTCATCCCCTCCCTCGATTTCTGGGACTCTCGCGAAATCTCTCCCCTATCTTTATGCCATTCTTTCTCTCTGAGCTCTCATCCCTTAGCCCTCCCTCACATCCCTACTCCTTCTACAACCACCGAGGTCACCACCAACTCACCGGGACTACCATGATCTTCAACAATAAACAAGTAGGACGCCCAAGTTCCTTTCGCGACGATGGCTGCTACCATTGTTTCTCATTTCTCCGACGAGTTTTCTGGTGAACCTCGTACTCCCGACCTCAGTAAGAACTCGTATCACTTCGTTTCATTATGGTTTCCTATTTCTAGCTTGATTTCAACTCACACGCGAGTTTTGGGTAAGTTTTTACACAAAATCAACTCGGGATGTTAATTTCCAGATTTTCCGGCGAGGTCCAACGTCTTTCGAGCCATTTTCCGGTCAACTCCATCGACGGTCGAGAAAACTAAAGGTAAATTTTGACTCCTTGTTCTTTGGGCATCAATTTGGTATATTGAATGACTAGTTTTGGTTAAGTTTTGGGGATGATCAGAGCTTAGGAAGCTTCGACTTTCTTCTTCGTGGAATCCGGCCAACCCACAACCTGAAACCGGGTCAAACTCGACCTGCAACCCAAAACCGGCCTAACCCAGCTACTGGGCCCAATTCCATAACTTGGCCCAAACCCAGTCCAATGACCCGACCCATTAACCCAGTAACCCAGGCCCAACCCAGCAACTCAAAACCCAAATCCGACCCGACTCGGACCCAAGCCCAATTCCATGTTCGTGTGTGGAAGGCTGTCAGGGCCAGCGTGTTGAACACACGCGCTTCCACCGCTGTCCACGGGGCGTCGACGACTTTTCCGGCGACCTATCTCAACGCGTGGTTGAGCATTGCCGTCCGGGCCGCTGCCCTGTGGCGGCGCATGGGGGAACCCGATGTCCTTTCTTAGGTTTTTTGACGTGCTGAATCCGAATTCGCTGTCCGTTTTCCCAAATTTTATCGTTTTGGTAGAGTTTTATTAAATGATCTCCATTTGTGTTTAGGTGCATCGGTGGGAAGTGATACCCTCCTCGCTAGATCGAGCGGCTTCTGAGCAATGGAATACTGTGAGTGGACCCTTTCTTATATTGCATGCTTTTATAAAATATTAGGCTTGCATGCATTTCATATTTCATGAACTGAGAATATTTTATATTATGTTTTACAGATTTCTATATTTAAGGTCTACGGAGAATTTATGATTTACTTAAATTGCTTTTACGAAATATTTATGATTTATCGAATTTACGTTTTACGAAAGGTTATGAATTATTGGATTTTTATCGTAATTCTTTCACCTTATTCTTGATTAGTTGTATGCTCTGAACACGGTTCTACATTAGTATATTTCTTTCTAATTACATATTTTATTTGTATGCATGTTTAAAAATGGCTTCGTCATCCTCAGGTGTCGGCCAGCACGTGCCTATCCTAATATTTGGGCATATCGGGATCGGGGTGTGTAAAAATCAATCTGCTAAATATGTCATGGTGAGTTGCTTAGGGCTTTTTTGTTAACCCACAGTATTCTGGATTCAAACCTTTTCCCTTCGGTAAGTCTAAATTATAATAAAATGTCACTTGTGATAGAAAAATATATAAGCTTAGATATGCAGAAGAGAGAAATAAAATTATGATAAGGGTGTTATGATCATCACAAGCAAATGAAGTTGTGACATAAGAGAACTTTGTGGCCTTTTATGTCATAGAGATAGAATGGATAAGAGACAAAGCCTTGTTGGAATGGCAAGTAACGCCATATATATTTCACCAATTTTTTTCACTCCAAAACCAAACGAACCTCCCCATCCCTATACTTGTTCCCAAACACACCACTTCAATTATTAGGTGATGCCAAATACACGTACTCTTTACTTGTTCTTCACCCCCAAAAACCGAAATACACGCAAGCCCCACATCTCTTACCAGACCACAACCCATCTTACTTTCTCTCTCTTCCCGTTTTCCTACTGAAATACCTAATTGATCTAATTACTTCCTAACTTCCCTGACTTTACTCTTTACCTCTCCTCTCTCTTTGACATCATGATTATGCTTTGTTGCTTATGCCCATAATCATTTTCATTGGGACTTGGACATTTAGCTCCTCTCTGGATCTTTGTGTTCGGAGTCGGCGGACCCAAGAATCTAGACCACTCACAACCCCCATTAGCCTATTCTACTGGCCAGCTCACACACGAGTCCAAATCTCTCTCCCTTCCTTGAACAATCCGAATCTCTGAGTTCATTGGCTCTCTAGATCTAGAGAGGATCTCGATTCTATTTGGACAACATCATGTAGTACATAGTACAGTAGCAGTGATGATGGTGGAAATTAGAGTTAGAGAAATTATCAAGGGGTGAATGACATTTGGCATTAGCAAATGCTAGGTAGACCAAATTTGTAAACCAAAGAATGTGTCACCAATAAGAAATAACCACATTAATCAACACTTAAGTAATAATTCAATCATCAACAACCGTGTCATATGATTTAAAAAATTAATTAAAAAATTGATCTCCCTAGCATTAACCCCCATATTTAATCTAGAATGCTCTTTCTCATGGATTGACATTTTCCAATGAAATCACTATTTTGTTGTACTTTTAAGCGTAAGCGGAAGCGAATTCTAACAAAGTACCAAATATCAAAGTCATAGGCGAAAGCTAAAACAATCAACTCAAAAGAACATGAGAGATTAACGTGGTTCGGCGTAAAGTCTATGTCCATGGGCGAAGCACAATGAGGAATTTCATTGAACAAATGGAGATTACAAAATAGTGTTTTAACTCTCACAACTCAAACCCACAAATTACAAACCTTAAAATAAACAAGTAAAGAACCCAAAACAAATGGAGAATATTCTCCAAAAGTGTTCTCTAACTCACAAATTGATTTTCACCAAATTGCCAAATGAATGAGCCATGAGTTTTCCACACACTCATGATCCCAAACAGTGACCTCCACCCCAAAACCCAATACTAATGGTGACGGCACACAAAATAAACTTAACCCCAAGGTCCTATGTATAGGGCACAAGACTTAAGTTACAATGAGGATTCTAATCCTAATTGGAAGTAAATCCAAATCCTAATAATCAAATAGGTAATTAACTAAATCTATCCACCAAGCAAGGAATCCAACTAAGAAGTCAAATCCAAACTCAAATAGGACACCAAACGACATGTAGCACAAACTTAATTTTTGCATTATCCTAGTTTCGAGTCACAAAACCCAACATATTTCACATTAAAAGAAAAAAAAAACTTTTTTTTTCCTTGGGTGGTGCTATCCAAACATCATTTTTTACCTTTTACACACTTATGTTAATTTATGTCATTTGATCTTCTTCAATTCATTTGATCCAACAGCCGGAAATTGAGAAGAATGTGTAGGAGGTAAAAAAGAGGCATGTGTATAACAGTACCCTTTTTCTTTTGGTGACATTATTCTGCAGTTTTAAAAGCCTTGTTGGATGGCAACTAACGCCATATTTCCACGATGATCATGTATTACTGGTACAACGTATCAACACAAATTAAAGATTATTTATACATATTCAAATTATTCAAGTTTTGAAAAATTGGTTAGAATTTGGAGTCAAATCCAGTTTCAGTTGGAAAATGGGAGTACTGGTACTAATATTAATATAGGTTATGGGGAAGAAAAGAAGAATAAGAACGATTGAGTGCGTTTCTAAGGTTTATGACTGAAGTTCAAGAAGGCTGAATTGGTTCCAAAGTGAGATATGACTGAATGAGATGACTTCATTTGAAATTTGGACCCTCTCCGAACTTTAATGTCCGGATGAATGAGGATGATTTTCTTTGGAATTTGGATCTTCTTTAGGCTTTACTGTCCAAAGTCTAAGGATTATGAAATCTGGACCGTCCAAGAGAGAAAAAAAGAAATCTGCCCTTTGATTTGTGTGAGGTGGGTCAACGGAATGAGTAAAGGAGGCCGTCATACTCAATTTGAGTGGTCCAAATTTTTTACTCTTTGGGTTCCGGACAGTGAGGTATGAAGAAGATCCATGTCCCTTCATTTGGTCCAAAGTGAGATTAATTAATTAATTAATGACTTTTATAATTTGATTAAACTGCAGGACCAAGAGGAAACAGAAGAGGAGGAAGAAAGAAAGAGAGGATGGAAGGAAGATCAAAGATCGAAGAAAATGAGGGAGAAAATTAGGGATTTCGGTGTTGTCAAAGTTAATGAATCAAAGTAGGTCCAGACAAGGATTTTATTAGTGTCAAAATCTGACGAATTTCGGCTCAAATCTTTACCGCACATTACGTAAGTTAAAAAAAAGTTTTTCATACCTTATGATCAAAAGTCACAATGACAATGTTTTAAGGTTTATTTTAGATCGGTTTTGTAACTATTTCTTCTTCTCTTTTTTTTTTTTTTTTTTTTTTTTTTTTTTTAAGTTTTTGCTATTAATAACAGGGAGAAAAATGAAGGATAAAGTTGAATGAAGGTTGATAAGAGGAACGTGGAAGTATAATAAAAAAAAATGAAAACTAAAGATGAAAAACAAAAGAGAAATCAATAACATAAACTTAACAAAAACAAAGGTAAACAAGCTAATAAAGAGAGATTTTTCGGTGTACGAATAACACAGAGCAGTTGTGGTTTCTTCCCACTTAAATTATAATATTTTTATTTGCTTGTCCATTTATATTATAACATTTGTATTTGGTTTGAAGTATCTTGTCTTACTTTCCCTTACTATAGCCAGTTTATAGATATTTAATTCTCCTTCTTTGGTATCTAATCACTTATACATGCAGTCAAAAGTCACTAGCTTTGCTTCTCTTATGGCTTTCTTTGCCTCCTTCTTCGCTATCTTCTACTTCTCACAATTTTCATTGGTTCTATCATTTTATAAGGCTTTGCAACATTGCTTCTTAGCCTTAACCTTTTCATGTACCTCCTCATTCCACCACCAAGATTCCTTTTGATGTGGAGCAAAACCTTTGGATTCTCCTAGTACTCCTTTTGTAATTTTCAGATAAAATATCCACAAGATTGTCGATATTTCTGTTGAAAAAATTAAGGAATCTCACATTAGGCTAGCATTCCCATCTATATCCCAAAAGCATTGAGAATTTGGATGGAAACTTGAAAAAAAATTTCTAACCAATTATATTATTACATTTGATGTATCAAATCGTGTTCTCGGCGCGCTAACAAATCTCTCCGTAAACTCTACGCCTTAGTTAGTGCGTAGCCTCCTCCGTAAACTCTACGCCTTAGTTAGGCTACGCCCCTCCATTTGCCTCCACAATAATGGTGATGAAGGAGATTTCGGCACAACATATGGTAAAATGGTTTGACAACTTTTCCAGAGGACTTGACAAAGCTCTTAATTTAGATGAATTTCATAATGTTTTTGTTAATGCCAATGCTCTAGTCTTGGCACTCAAGGTGGGAACTGAATTAGATTTCCAAGTCCATATCATAATTTAGTTGAATGTCCGCGGGAGTTCCAACTAAAAGTGGATAAATACCTGCTATTAGCATCATCGTTCAACAATGCTAACTGCCAGATTATACCTAACACATCTACTAACTAAAAGGAAGATTACCATAACTTCCGCTTGCTCATATAGAAAAAGTGTTCCAAATATTGGGCCACTCTGACTTTTTAATCCGTATTCTTTCAATAATCATGACTCTTATGAATTTGACTTAACTATGACTTGTAATCAGTTATGTGTATCATCAGCTCTTGTTTGAAGTTTTGAAAATTACGCATTTATCTACAAGTTCACATTCACCAAACACGGTATTTGCGAAAAATCGACATACTGATACATGATGTTAAAAAGTTACTGTTATTATAACATGTGTTAGTTTATGATTTACTTTTAGAATATATCTCAAACGTTTTAATGGGTTTGATTAATTTCTTATTTGGGTTTTTATTTCCTAATTTTTTTTTTTGTCAAACAATAGATTTATTAGATTAGAGGGTCAACAGGGTTCGAACCCACGCCATGGTTGTAAGAACAACACTCTTCTCCACCACTGTGGTAAAGGGTCACTTGCTTATTTCCTAAATCTTTAATTGATGTTTATTTTGGCTTTTTATATTAGCATCCCACAAAATGTTGAATGCACTCCACATTAAAATTTAATATTAAATGATTTATTTACCCTACTATGCAATGACAATTTTGACCTTCTTAGCTTTAAAAAAAATTATTTCTAAATACACCCCAAATCAAAATCCCTCCGACCCTCCATTGTTGAACAAAACCCTAACTAATGAAACTACAAACATGTTGATTGAGAAAAATTATTTTTAACGAATGATACATGAAATCGATGTTTCGGAAGCTTCACATGAGGTAAGACTTCATATTCTTTATTGTTTTAGTGATTTTGACGACATCGTTATTCAAGCTTTTATGTTCGTATTCATCTTTTAGGGATCACAGGGATTACATGAAGAATTAAACACCTAAAATTACCACCAAATATTAAAAACAAACAACATGGGTTTTAATGGTGGAATTGAAAACAAGCCACATATGCTTTAAATCTCAGGCGGCATCTTTTGTCAAAATTCCAATTGGCATTTTTTGTCCAAATTAAAAGCTTTATAAGATTTGAGAAATGTGGGGTGTATAGAAAATATGGGGTGCATGTAGAAAATGTAAGGTGTATATTGGGAATGTGAGGTGTGAGGGTATTATAGGAAAGTACATGGCGTGTATTAAGATAATTTTTCATTGAAAAAGCAAATGTAGGGTGTATTAAGTATGTGGGGTTTATTCAATAATTTGTAGGGTGTTAATATGAGAAGCCTATTTTTTTTAGGGAGAGTTTTTAATTGGTGTAGGATTTGTATTTTCTGGTGTGTTGGTAAACAAACACCAGTAATAAACTCGAGCGTTATGATTCATATTTCATCATATATTTTCCTTCAGTGGATCATATATATATATATATATATATATATATTTTTTTTTTTTTTTTTTTTTTTTTTTTTTCCTTCAGTGGATAGAAAACTAATTATATGAAACCAGAGTCGACTACCTGCCAACCAAATCCTTTCTTCTCAATTTTCTGCTTCTCAATCTCCATACCTCTCTGACTCATGAAGATTCTCTCTATGTCTTCATTGCTTCTAATTTTCAAAGTCCCTCCCTTCTCTCTGTAGAAAGCTTTGACTACTCTCCTATATATATATATATATATATGCACTAGGCCTTCATGATCACATCCCACATATAATCCAAGCGTCTGTCTTGAACGTCTGGAATTGTGGACATGCAATTGTGTCTGCACCCAAAAGTGAAAGTTAAAATGTTTTCACAAAGCCATTTTCTCTGTGTACTTCTCATAATATTAGTCTCCTTTTCCTTCTCTTTTAGTAGTGACCCCGATAACCCACTAGTTGTACATGATCTTCATCGTCACCATCGAATACGCCGGCTACAATCAACTTCAGCAATGGATGTTACTGTAAATGTGGATAGCTTTGGAGCAAAAGGAGATGGATCGGATGATTCCCAGGTAACCCATTTGTATGAGGAGAGCCGCAGTCGTAATACTCCTCGAGCTCTTCTCCTGAAGATTATGTGTTTAATCATGAGTAGGATTAGTGAGGGTTGTTAACTGGTTGGCGTTTGATAATTAATTGTGTTTTATATAGGCATTTACGGAAGCTTGGAAGAAGGCTTGTTCTTCTAAAAGTGATGTTGAGCTCGTCGTCCCTAGGAATGGGGTCTATCAACTGAAGCCAATGGATTTCTCTGGCCCTTGCAAATCTCAGGTCACGCTCAAGGTTAGTCACATATATACGACATTAAACACACATATAACATGCAAACTATATATCCATCCATCTACAATCGACCTAATATATATGTTTGGTGCGCAACTAGAATCATATAGATGGATGGTGAGGAGCTTGTGTGAGGCTACCAGATGTGGAGGGAGAGGGAGATGGGACACAAATGGGGACAAGGTGAATATGAAAAAATCCTGGGGTGGATGGGGAAAGGGGAGTTTTTTGTGTGTGGTCCGGACAAGCCAACCCCGTACATTATAATTTCTCGGTGAGGAGGGGGTGGGTGAATATAGAAATACTAGTATAAAGAACACACACACACACACACACACACACACACATACTACTTTTTGTTGTAGGTGAAAATTTAGAGAGAGAAAGAAAGATGGACGACAAGAGATAGAGAAGGGGCTAAAGAATTTTTGTGTGCTTTCCTGTGTCTTGTGCTTTTATTTATAATAGTATAGAGATAGAATTACTTGCTCCCCAAGTAATACAATTATAAATATAAAAAATATTATAGAGAGATTATATATATCCTGTGTATATAATTTCTACTTCCAATTTACACAATTGCACTTAATGTTAAATACTAACTATATACATATATATAACACTTTTGAAATTTTCATCGTTGAAGGGGGACATTTACATACGTATATAAAATCAACAATATCCCTATAACTATTTACATGTTACGTCATCGTACGATATATGTATGTTAAAAAATATGTAAATTACAATCGGGGATAAGAAACGCATGCATTCGTATTGTCCATAATGTATCTCGTTCGAAAGCTTGTTTGAAGATTTGAACTTTGAGGTTTAGATTCGGTGTGCTGCAATAAACCCAAAACATAAATTATAATCATATTCTAATTGCAACTGTATGACTTGTTGACCTAGTTCATAGCATGCATATTTACTACTGCAACTGCCTGACTTGTTCATGACATCTTTCGTGCGACCTGAATATCAAACCTAATGAAACAAGATTTGTATCAAAATTTTGGTACACATGTACGTAAAATTACTTGGTACCTTTTATAATTTAAATTTTACAGCAAAAAAACTATTTGCTCTTATTAATTGGATTCATTTTACTAGATATATGGAACCATCGAAGCCTCTACCAAACAATCAGATTATAAGGACGGCCGGCATTGGATTCTGTTTGCAAATTTGACTAACTTTAGAGTCGAAGGTGGTGGCACCATCGATGGCAATGGAAGGAAATGGTGGCAAAGCTCATGCAAAGTTGACGAATCCCGTGTAAGTTATGCCACAACTAATTCTATTGTTGTGCATGACTTAGAAACCATTTTCACAATCGTTTTAGTTTTTAGTTTTTAGTTTTTATAATTTTGAAAAACAAAAATTTATTTGGTAACTATTTTTTAGTTTTAAATTTTGAAAACTAAAAAAAGTTGTTTTTAGTGTTTAGTTTTCATTTTTCAAAAAAAAAAAAAAAAAAAAAAAAAAGACTTTGAATACAAAAATAAAACGAAATGGTTTGATATTTTTTTAGTTTTAAAAAAAATGTACAAAAAATTGAAAACTGAATGATTATCAAACAACTCTTAAGTTATATTAACTTTAAACTTTGATTACCCATTTCTATATGCAAGGACTAACATATTTTATTTTCTTTTCTTTTGTGGAACCTTCCATTATCTCACAGCATTGCACAACCGCACCAAATGTAAGTTTTTGGGTCCTATTTATTTCCAAGTACTAATGATTATACCTAACAAATATAATATTATATGAAAAAAGCACTCTTAGGATGTTGAATTTTCGATTCTGCCTATTAAATACTGACATCTGTTTCGTTGTTTCTTTTTCTTGTTGATGAAAGGCCGTGACTTTCTTGGGGTGCAACACTTTGGAAGTTGATAATTTGAGGTTCCGAGATGCCCAAAAAATGCATCTATCTTTTGAGTCGTGTGTGAATGTAAAAGCTTCGAATCTCATAGTGACCGCACCAGGGGATAGCCCCAACACAGATGGAATCCATGTATCAGCAACACAGGATATTGGGATTAACAACTGTCTCATTAAGACAGGTACATGTTCTAAACTCGTGTCGAAATTTTCCTAACATTTTATGTTATTAGACTATCAGTTTAAAATATAATTAGTATCTTTAATCGTGAGATGCAAAAAAAATATTTAGATCTATTCTAAGAGGTGTAGATGGGAGTTCTACTACAACGAAATTTGAGATCTCATTTTTCAGACTAAAGATGTAAAAAATATGTACATTTAGATTTTTATTTATATCTTTCGGCCAAAATGCATATTTTATATATCTCTATTGAAGAGTTTGCCATCTTTCGACCAATAAAAAAAATGTAACATACACATTTTAAGATATTTTGCATCTTCCATTAGAGATGCCCTAATTTAGTGTCCAACATAACATGACATAATCTTAGTCGACATAAAAATCATGAACCTAGTAATTCATCAAAACTAATACAATTTATGTGTTCTTTCTTGTTATTGATCAATTGAAGGTGATGACTGTATTTCGATAGTAAGTGGGTCAAAAAATGTTCGAGCTGAGGATATAACATGTGGACCAGGTCATGGAATCAGGTCAGATTTCATCCGATACATTTACATGATATTAATTTTTCGATTATTTGAACTAACTAATTTCATACTCGTTCTGGTGATGTCATATTGCAGCATTGGAAGCCTAGGAGCTGGAAATTCACAAGCAGAGGTTTCAGATGTGATGGTTTCTAGAGCCAACCTTATGGACACCACTAATGGATTGCGAATTAAGACTTGGCAGGTAAGACTTCATTTTCAACTATATATGTGTAAGATTGGGAATGCATAGACACATACATTACATATACAATGCAATCAATTAACGGTTTGACAAGGAAAAGAAGTGAGATCATCTCCGGCTCTCACGTTTCAAAACTCACGGACCGAGCAATTTGGACCATTCAAGTGAGATATATGGGCGTTAGAGAGAGAGAGAGAGAGAGATTGTGTTAGATGGACCAGTAGAATGGACTAATGGAGAACACATGATTTAAATTAAACAGTCCAAATTTCTCGGTTAGCAGGCTCCGGAGAGGATCTCTATAAGAAAAAAGTTTTTCATTTTATTTCATGTACATGTATAAATCAAATGACATTGGTCAATTTTGTTTGGTAAATAGGGCGGGTCTGGATATGCAACAAACATCAGATTCAAAAATGTGGTGATGGCCAACGTGAGCAATCCAATTATCATAGACCAACATTACTGCGATCAGGAAACACCGTGCCTAGAACAGGTAATGAATTCACGGTCCAAATTTAAATTTTCATCCGCAACATTACATGTTAGACACCTTAACAGTAAAACCAAAATTTGTTAGTTATTAAATGGCGGAAAAGTTTAAGTATTCTTTGGAATGCATATCATTATAAGCTGTTATTAGCACGTTAAACAAATGTCATCATTCACCCAAAACATGTACATATGGAAAGGAGAAATCCAATTGGAGAGGTGCAAGTTGAGTTTTTAAAGTGCTAATAACAACTCCTGTAATAATATAACACGTTATCTTACTACCGTAATAGTATGACACATTATAATACTAATCATTTTGTCCAGGATTCGGCAGTGGAAATTAGCAATGTGTTATATGAGAATGTAAAAGGCACGAGCGCTTCAAAAGTGGCAGTGAAATTTGACTGCAGCAAGGAATTCAGATGTCAAGAAATTTTGTTAGAAGATGTAAACCTAAAACCTCTAGCCGATGAAACTGCCCAAGCTTCGTGTGAGAATGTCAGTTTAAACCGTATCGGAACTGTTTCTCCAACATGCTCTTAATTAGTTTAACGCGTAAACAATAAAATTGGTTCCTGAACTTTCACCGTATACAGTTCAGAATCGAAACCAAAATATGTAGGCTTCCCTCTTCCCCTCGTGCCCGTCGGTTAATTCCGGTGCAGCAACAAGCAAAGGCTACTGGAAATTGCCACGCCCATTGCTAGTCACCAGACATTTTACTCGTCCATTTTTGGGTTCCTTTGTGCATGTCAATATATATATATATATATATAGAGGATTATGTAACGTAAAAATAATTGGAGTTTGAACAAGAGATCTTGTTGCAAAGAGTGTTCGGCCTTGGGGCGCCAAACGGTTTTCTTGCCATTCAGCGGGTCACTGCTGATCAACCGGCCCACTTGTTCGGCTGGCCACACTCGAAATATCTATATATATTTTTTGGTCAATCGAAATATCTATATTAGTTCTGTGCCGATTTGCAGAACAAGTCGCGAACCCAGAACCTTGAAAAATTGCAAAATGACTTGTAAACCCCGAAAGAAAAGGCTTGCATAACTCATACGGAGCTCCCTATTCGACGTCTTCGCCATCCATTCTTCGAGAGTTTACATCGATGCATCAAGATGAAATGCGGAATAGGATGAAGTTGAATGTAAAACAGAAGCTCCCTTACTAAACATATCCTAAACTAGATCTCTAAATTTGATTTCCAAAAAGCTTGGATGTGTTAATGGATTTGACCGTGGAAATCCAATCCAATCGACTTTTCGTCAGTTTCGAGAGGGAGAGAGGACACTGGTGGAATACTAAAAATCAAACACTAATCGACTAAAATCTTGTGTTAGCGTTACCAACAACTATAATACAAGTATGCTAATCAAACTAAACAAGAGTTCCAAGAACTTTTACGGACAAGAGATACTCAAAAACATTTCCGATGAACAACTGAAGGTCCAGTTTCATCGTAGTCTGCTTTTGTTATATGTTGGTTCTGTGGGAACACGACTTTGGCAAGTATGGCACCTCCCACCCACGCTGAATACATTGATAAATTCTCTGGCATATACTCTGGAGGCTGCATTGAAACCGCACCAAAAAACAATCAGAAGAAGAAATCGGCAGTCCAGTTAGTACAGAAAAAATAGTGGAAAAGCTACGTAAATCATAACTTTCAGTCCGGCTAAGAAAGTGAATCAGTGATTGCTTACCTTGTTGATTTCAATACAATTAACATTATTGCGGTGAACAAATTATGAAAGATTAAGTGATCCTTTATGTGACAGTTCGCTACGACTGTATAGACATTTCAAGCATATAATTACAAGACCGTGCAATAACAAACGTATCCAAATATTCAGCTCACTGTACACCAGATCAATGCAACTCCTATTTACAAATCCAAGTTGTAAGAGCACTTTTCCAGTAGAGCTACGCCGGCAACAAATCAACTAATAATATTTCTATTAATTAATTTCATACATAATCAATTTAAACTTCTTTTTTTATATCCAGTCAAAGCCTTCATGTCAAGAATCACTTCCAAATCAATGAACATGTTAATCATTTTAAATACAAGTTCAAGGCTGAAGCACAAAATCTATCAAGTATAACAGTAGCAATAAGAAAATATAACCACGAGTGCATGAGTACAAAGTTTTATGAAAAATAGATGAACCAATAAGACATTATGATCACTCGTTCACGTGTAGCAAATAAGATAGGGAAATGTCATGACAGTAACCAACACAACCTCTGGGCTGTGAACTGTATACAGCCTCAGAAACAATTAGGAGACCCACTATAATACATTTAGAGTATCTGGACCTCAAATTTTACCTTGGAAGCTTATTTCATCAAGATTACTAAGAATTTGCACTTCCTATACAGGGTTCTGTCTGATTACAGGTAAACAAATAGGCACGATGCAGTGACTCGTGGAGATGACACCATGTGAAAGAAAGTTGACTATTTCACCCAATCACTTTCAGATTTTTTGCTTGGGAAGATTTGAACTACAAACCTACCCCACCCTGAACTCTGAAGCTAAAACCCAACTGCAGTTTTAATGGTACTATAAATTACCTTAATTAAAGCAGGACGAACAGCTGATGAGCATAGACCAGCTTCTTTCTGAAACCTTTCTTCAAAACCTGAAATAAACAGCAGTCAAACTGCCAATACAAAAAAAAAAAAGGAACCAAAATTTCCTATTTCTTTTGAAACAAGGACAAATTCAAATTTCGCCATGCTCTTAAATCTGTTGCCTTGCACTGTAATATACTTCCAAAGAAGAATCATCTAAAAGGAACTCTGAAACCAAGGATTCCCAAAACTTGGTGAATCCATTTTGTTAAAAATGATAAGGACGACAAGGATAATGAAACCAACCAAAGAAAGGGCTCACAGTGATGTATACAAAAATTCATCTAACAAGAGTATTCAAGAGAAGAAAAAAGGAAAAAAGAAAATACATCTTACTAGTTAGTAATTACTGTACTCACCAATCATAGAAGCAGTGCCACCACACAGTACCGTATTTTCTAGCAACTGCCGGTGATTATCAGACGATACTGTTGAAATACAACGAACAAGCTGCTCAACAATTCCATGAGCCTCTAAACCCAAGATGGATGGTTGAAATAAAGCCTCACCAACAGTATATCTTTCTCTTCCAATCCTAATGACCTAAACCAATGACCAGTATTACATGAAGTTATTATACATGTAAAGCATAATAACTATACGGGAAAAAGCAGAACGATGAAAGAAAAGAGGGTGGGAAAGAAGGTTTGGGGAACATAAATAGATGGCTATGACAATAACTGTGACCTAAATGCCTTGGGATGGGATTGCTGTCATCTTGCGTTTACAAACTTTACATATCGAAGAATAAAAAAGAAAACATAAGGTAGAAATAAAAAAAATTCACCTTAAAAAAAATATATCTAAAGGATAGAAGTGTTTGAATGTATACTAGATCTTATTTTTAGTATTCACCATTTAAGATGAGAGAAGATTTTAGTGAGGATAACTTTTCAATAAACTCGTTATACATTTATAATTAACACATAATAGATTGTCACCAAACAAAACCAGATAACTGCGATAAGTGCAAGCAAGTTACTGCATAAATAATAGCAAACTACAGGCATAATATGATTATACTGAAGTCAACATATCCTCAGCCAAAACATGCCAAACAACTATGTGCCTATATCTGTGTCTTCTCCATCTATCCCAATCAAAATTTCGAACAATGAACCATACCTGTCCATCAGGAAGGGTATGTTGCTCTATTTGGCATGAATTTTTGGTCTTTCCATAAGCAAGTTCATCTTCAGCACAACATGAATATTGCTCTTTTATTTTCTCTATATCAGACATCTTGATATTGACTAAAGGATTAGATTTCCGAAGCTCTTCAGCAAGTAATTTCGTCAAATCAGTACCTCCAATTTCAAACCTTCTTGAGGCAATGTGCTGAACAGCACCTTCAATGACTGGTGCAATATCTGTTAAAATTGGTCAAAATACAGAAAAGGCACAAATGAAAAAGCAATCAGTTTGCTTACATTTTCATATCCCATATTGACTCCCTGGTTTGCACAGAGATGAGTCAACGCCATTAACAGGTCAGATGTGTTAACTAAAACTTGCCCCCTTTAGTTCAGATACCAGTGCATCTTTCATGACATCTTTCATGACCATTATCATCATATGGTCATCCAATGCACATTATGTAGATGGTTATAGCTTGGGATAGCTATCAACCATCAATAATATATTTCGTTCTAATATTGCAAGATCTGTATTATATTAAAACATTACAAATTTTAAACAAAATGAATATTTGCATAGTGAAGGTGGTCAAATGACTGGTTGTATGCTAGACAGGATAAAATGAATTCTGAATAGATAGACTTATTATCTTTAGATTACACATAACGTGGCCTGCAGTATAGAAACGAAGGAAAAGCTCAAAAAATTTATGCATTCAATAGACAAGATTCCACTAATAAAGGTTCCCTTCTGCAAGGTATATATACCTATTTTTCCATGGCCAATATCAACAGTACATCCCGAGATACGTCCAACAGCATAAAGTGACAATACTGCTTGCTCTGATGCATAGAAGCCTGAAGTGTTAAATGTCTCAAACATAAGTTGCACCAACTGCTCTCTGACAGCCTGGCAGAAAAAAAAATTTTAATCTTTCTTTAGAGAAAATATATTATCTGCACTAAGACAAAAAGGAATTATGAAGAGCAAGTTCTATTTCTAGGATATTTCTCTCAAGAGAGATAACAAGGCTTCCTTACTCCTCCCTACAAGATTTTCCTCTATTGTGAAATAATGTCAGAAAGGTAAATTTAACATTGTGCAACAACAACACAACTGATTCATAAAACATAAACTTGAGGCTGTAGAAATTTTTTTCAAGTATAATTAAACAAGAATAGTGGCAAAAACAATTATAAAATCATATCTGAAAGTTTTAACTTAGATAGTGTGCTCAATGGAACCAGCCTAGACTACAATAGAATATATTAAATTAAACTATACAAAAATATATTAAAAACGTGAAAATAACACTGTACATGGATTTTCAGCAAAGTATTGCATAATGGAACCAGTCTAGTCTATATTAAATTAATAAAGAGTGTTCAGAAAGAAGCATAGTAGCTAACCTTGGGAGTACAAAGTGGATCAGTAAATAGTATCTGCCCTTCGTTGCCCATTTCCCATCCAAGGCCAGTATATAGAACATGATGCAACAGGTCTTCCATGGCATCCCAGTCAGTAATAAGACCTCGCACAACTGGATCAACAACGATATCTTCAAGTGATGAACTATCATTCATTGATCCAAAATCAAGCCGTTTCATTTGGTTAGGAATTATCTGAAACATATGACAGAAGACAAACATTAATGAAAAACAAAAAAAAGAAAGAAATCAGTATTAAATCATGTTGATTCATCACCTACTACTGGGTTAGCGGAATTGGATTTTCATTGTGTACAATGCAACCATTACATTTAGTATAAGTGATTCACCACTTCCTTTCCAGATATGTAATTTCAGATAGAAATGATTTTAATGGTAAAGTCCAAAAAAAATGTTGGTCTTTGTTTCCAGAGAAAGAAAATTTTCTTTTCTGATTCTATATTCAAGTTAAAAGTTAAAACAAAACTTTACTTTTCGAAACATCCACCTTTGTTGTTTTGAAATCAAAAGTTTCTCTTTTTGCAGAATAAAGACCATGACCTGAAATTCACTACTTGATTGATTTTCTTTTCCTCAGACTTCCCAAGAATCACGGATTAACTGAAAAGTTGAGCGCATATCAAGCCCAAATTACCTTGAAATTGGATAGAGACCAAATCAGCTGGAAACTGAATACTAATAGTCTTTCACATACAATAATTAAGAAGTATTTGCAAAGGTCAGTATCAATTCCTCTATCTGGGACATATACAACTTCCAAGAAAACAAAATTTTACTAGAATACATAGTAAAATGATGTGCAAATTCATCATTTATGACAGAAAGAATCAACTGTTTTTTCAGCTTTGGTTCTGGAATATATTTTTAATATTGTTGGGCTGGAAAATGATGTGCAAAGGCATCATTTGTGTGCATCTTCATAAGAGTTAAAAACTTGAAAGTAAGATAGGAGGAGGGATATATACATGTGACAAGAGGAGATTGTTGGGAGGGAGGGAAATGAAAAGTAAGAACCAATTGGAAATGTGACAATCTACAATTACCATGCCAACTTCAGTTTTTGAATATGTAGTTTGGAAAGTTGAGATATATTAACATTCCCATCAGACCAATATCAAAAAGGGTTATTTAACAATAGGATAGTCTTCAGAGCTCAAACTTGAGTTACACAGTCGTCTACTCAACTCACGCTAACACAACCATACAAAGTTTCATTTCCCCCAAGAGGATAACCGTGACAAAATCGCATTCTTTTCTCCTAACAACTGGTGAGCAACAACAAGAGGATATCCATGCCACGGATGCAAGAGAAACAGACACCCGCACAAATGAAGTCATTATTCTGCTGCAATATTAATTGGAGCTACAAAAAACCACAATTTTCCTTCTCTTTCTCACAACTTTCCCAGAAACCAGAGATTCTACCCCCTCCCCCCAACCCCCAAGCCATTGCTACTAAATTTCCCAATTAGAATTCCGACTTTAAGAAATCAAAACAAATCCTAGCTGGCAATAGGAAACCAACAAACAAGCCCAAACTTTCACACATTTGGAATTTTCCATTTTCCCAAAAGAACTTTCACACATTTGGAATTTTCCATCTTTCCCAAAATAAAACCAAAAACATTTTCTGAGCAACCAAACAGAAAATACGAAACGAGACCAAGAAATTGGAGCATACGGTTTGACAATTACCATGGAAGGAGCTTGATCCGGAACGGCGGGTCCTGCTTTGAGGAGCTTGGAGCCGACGTCGACCACGGCAGCCTCCATTCTGGTCTTTCCCCCAAAAACCCCAACCCTAGAATTTCAAGAAACAAAAGGGGTTTTAGCTGAGCAGTTGAACTGTAGATACGCTCTCAGTGTTAAAGTTCAACACACAAGCACTCCACTTTACCTCTCTACAAGCGGACAACTGACCGCAGTGTATTTTCAAATTTCAGAAAATTGTGGAAGGAAATATTGCTAATATACTACCCCTTCTCCTTTATTCCTTTTTTTTTTTTTTCGTTTTCTATTTTTATTTTTTGGATCTGATGGAAAGGGAAGTTGTACACGTGGGACAGGCACATTTGGATCTGGACACGTATTAATAAAAAAAAATTATTACAAGTGTTAATATTCTTCTAAACTAAACAAGTAAAAGAGAGTTTGAATCTGGAATGTAATCAAATCAATACACCACTTGTCATTATGAGTTAGCGGAACATTTCCTTTGCCTAGTCTAGTATGGATTGAAAATAAGCCCAACCGAACGTATGACTTAACCAATACGAGTAAAACGTGTGCACCTATTTAATACTAGCCATTATTTAAAATCTAACTAAAATTTTGATAACATCAATCAAACAGTTAAATATTTTCTAATTTGATTGATTTTTTGTATAGTTGATATTCAAAGAATAATGTAGAAATTAGGCGGTTCTAAAGCAACGTTAGAAAATGAAAATGAGTGCTGAGAAGGTCTACGTAAGATTTATTTGGATTATTTAAAGCTCTTTAGATGCCATTTCAATTTGATAACATTTTTCTCTCCACTTATCCTAATTACTAAAAGAAGAAAACCAAACAAACCAAACCAAACCGAACGGAACGAAACCACTTATGACGAGATAGATGCATAATGCATTTGGTTCGGTTATTCTACTAGTTTGATGCATAAACCGAAACTATCCCGACCCCGGTCTGCGGTTTGAATCCTAAACCGAACCAATCGCACCTTGCCCACCCGTCCAAATGTGCCTCTCAGTTTTGGTTTGTGAGCAAGGAGAGGAGAAAAGAAACAATCAGTACATTATGTCTAGCTCAAATATATGTACATATCAACAAAGTTGTGAACAAACTTATGCACTATCAAATGAGACTTGCTGCAAATGTCTCATGGCTATTGCATGTATGGTCACCCCACAAGCTCAAAGGTTCTCCGATACTATAGAAATCCATATCCACAGAAAAATTACCGTCAGGGGCGGGACCAACTGACGTCCCGTCCACCAAAATTAAGTCATGTTCGTCAGGGCCAACTGGGAGCACCTCGTCACTTTTCTTTACAGAAGGAGATTCAGTCACTGATTCTGGCAACTCGGTTAAAAGGGCTTCGAGAGAAAAATAGCCATTGTCACAGCTATCCTGAGAAGTGAATTTCACATCCAGAACTGGAATATCAAAATCCACCACAGAAGCAGCATGTGAAATTTTGAGGATATTCTTCAAAGCATCTTTGTCGGATTTCTCTTCTGTCACTTCCTTTGGAGGAGTTAAATCAGAATCTGTATTAGCATCTTCCTGCGTGTTATCATATCCATCATCAGTCTGATGTTGGGGTAACTGGTTTCGAACATCAGCGTTATCAGGGTCCAGAATGTTGCGTATCTCAGTGCTGATGTCTCCATTTTCAATATCTTCTGTTATCTGACAAAAATCAGTTGTAGACATGCCACCAGTGGCTGGATCTACTGCATTGTCAATGCTCTTGTCACCATCAAGTTTTCCTCCTTCTCCACCCTCATAATGCTGGTCCAGTCCATCGACTGTGAGTGTTTTATCAGTTTCCTCATCATTAGGTGATTTTATCACATTCCCCTCACCCTCTGAAGAATTTTTTGTCAAATCAGCAAGTGAACCTTTTATGTTCTCTGTCGCACCAGCTTCACCAAGGCACATGGAAGAATCTGTGTCTGCTTCATGTTCTACTCTTGTCAATTCTTTTCTCTCAGTGCTACCATCTTCTTCATTTAAAAAATCAGGAGCTTTAACCGAAAGAGTTTGAGCATGTTTCTCTGGTTGGGTTGAAGTCAAAGACATGAATCCAGCTAGTGCAGATGCTAAAGCATCATCAATTGTCAAAGCAGGCCTTGTTTTTTCTGCTGAACCTATCACTACATCTGATGTATGATCTTCTTCGTCCTCCTCCTCCTCGTCATCACCATTTGAAAATTCAGGAGCAGTTACTACCAGACTTGGAAGCAAATGAGTAGAATATACTGAAGCAGACGTGTCATTAGGTATAGTCAGGGGTGCATCTGATTGAATGTCCTTCTTACCTGATTCAAATGCCTCACTACGGGGATAATCATTTCCATTATTATAGAAAGAGTTAGACTCAGACTCATTGCATGAGAAAGAAGAAGCATAGAATCTTGAGCATGTTGGCAATCCAGAATTATGTGATTTGTTTACCAGTACTTCAAGTTGCTGCTCTACCCTTTCAAGCCTCGCCTCAATGCTGCTTATTGGTTTTAGCATCTTTTCTTCAAACCTCAAAAATAGATCCTCTATTCTGCCCATTCGAGAATACAGCTGGTGGACAGAGCTTTCAACTTGTGACGGGATACATAACTGAGCAGTACTAGTAGTAGCCCTATTAACATCTGGAACCTTTACTTCTTGGTGATCAGGTATGCTGGCTTTTCCTTGCTCCTGAATCTTAGTTGCCACATTGATAGAATCAGTTTCTTTTGACCCAATCACTAGAGAGTTCTGTTTTCCCCATGTATCAGAAATTGGCTTGTCTTGTGTTCGGTTAGCACCCCTTGTTTTAGAAAATTGTAAAAGAGTAGGCACAAGCATGGCCATGAGAGAACTCCCAGCCGAATTTTCTACGGTACTAACTTGGTTTTCTGAATCAGATGTATCAACTGGATCAGCAAACACATACACCTCACCAACACATACGCAATCTTTCCTCTCAAGCGACAGTAGACGAAGTGTGAGGGATACACAAGGACTTGCATCACTAATCTGTGCTGTAGCTTCATAAAATTCCTGATATACAAGAACTTGATCAGAAAAGATAATAATCAATATAGATTAGTGCTCTCCCGTTTACACTACCCAGCCCATTATCACCAAAACTCTCTCTCTCCTCCCCCTCCCTGCAAATACGAGCACAGAAGGGGCACTAACAATTGCAAGAAGTATCTGAAAAGCATTGAACCAGTAATGATATGTTATTAACTTGGAAAAGTGCAAAGGAGATTGGCCAAAGATCAATGCAAAGGAGATTGCACTCATAAATACAATTTTTTTGTCCTCTCAACTACTATGGCGCGCATAGGGTCCCGACTCCAGAACACTGTCTTCTTCAGAATTTTCAAACTTGTTTCTTAGTGTTTCTTTGTAAAGGGATGATGGACAAAAACATAATTACATGTGGCCACAAGCATGAAGAGCACCATATAAAGAAATTGACTAGACGGGAACAAACGAAACGGAAGAAAAACAAAGTGGGAGGGGGTTCACTGGGATTAATATAGATGGAGAAAAGCAACATACCTGTGCAGATTGCAACTTCAATTGCGATGAATTGACTTTGTTATCAAGCACATTAGTCTCTGAGACTTTCACTTCAACCCAGTCATCTTCACTGTTGTTCAGACTATTTCCATTTCTTGACTTATCTTCGGATGGGTCCTTCAGCGACCCATTTGACCCATTTGAATTTGCAGAACAAACACCTTCATTATCACCTGTGTGAAGCATGTCTTCATCTCGGGCAGCAATGCCACAGCGAACAGTGCAGAGATATTCATTGCCACTCTGCATATCGGGTGCATAGTATATCTCATAGACTCGGGCAGTACTTCGAACATAAACCTGCTGGACCTCATGTTTTTGTGTAAAATTAACTGCAGTGGAAAACATTGTTGGTCATTTGCAATCAGACTATAAAAGTAAGTTGTTTCTCTCATACTTCAACCATTTGTTTATTCTTTTTTCATTACTCAAGAGTCTTTGATGCATTTATACGGGTGTTTATTGATTGCAATAGCATGTACTAAGTAAATTGCCACATTGACCTTTGCGCAAAACCAAGTGCAATGGTTCATACAGCCGACCCCACTTAATAAATTTTGTACTCCAACAGATATTACTTCTACTTCTAGCAACCAAGTGCTGCTTTTCGCAAATATTATCTAGTTGAACTCATACTACACTGCAAAATCCTGCATTTATCTTCGTTTTCGAGTACAAGATTGACCCTCTAATTAGCTTCGTTTCATCTTCGTGGTTCTAATAATTAGGCAATCCTAATCCTAAACCTAATCCTAACTGAAAGTCCACTTTAGTCCCAGAAATTATTAATCAAACTCTTAATAGCACTATTCAAGCTCCTAACCTACAATAATAATATAAAAGGACAAGGATTCATACAATCAGGAAGTTAAAGCTCAAATTCAATACATTTGGGGCCAAAATGTAAAGTTTTCAGAGAAAACAAGCTGTGGAACATACCGGTGATCTCGCAAGGGCCCGAATCGGGTGATGGAGGGTGCAGGATAAGAGAGGACGCAGGGGTGGATTTCGGAGTCTCGTCATCGATCGGAGACAAAGAGGACTCGAATGAGACGCAATTCTCGAGGGAACCGCCTGCGACGGTCCAGGTTGTGGCGGAGGTGCAGGAAGCGGTGGTGCCGTGATTGTCGATCTCGTCGTCGTGTGTTTCCATGTTCTTTGGTCTGCCTTCTGTGGTGGTGAGAAGGAGAGAGAGCTGCTTAATGGAGAGAAGAAGTGTGAGGTAAAGTCGTAAATTTGGGGTTTTTTTCTGGCTTAAGTCGTAACTGACTCGCATTCCCAAAAATGCACCGCACGTGTGGCGTTTCTTAGACGTTGCACACGTTCGGTCTTATCGAAACGTAATAGTCTCAAATTTTAATGTTTAGTTACTCTTTTTTTTCATACGAACTTAAACCGCAAAAGTCGTTCTTATCGAAATAGAATGACCTTAAAATTTGATTTTGTTATTACTCTTTTGGTTTAATTATTAAAATTGTCCTTGTGTTTTAGTTATTGAGTCAATTTAATTCATGTGTTTTTAATTTGACCAATTTGATCCTTGTTTTTATCTACGTTAATCAATTAAGAACATTTTCATCTAATTTTTGTAAAAAATATATATTATAAATTATTATAATTTGTAATTTTTTTGATTTTTTTGATTTTTTTTTTTAATTTTTTTAATAAACAATGTCATTTGCACTAAGGAAATGGTAGTAAAGATAACACTAATAAAAGAGGAAACGGTTTTTTCTTTTTAAATAATAACATGGTCCAAAACTTTCATGGTCTCTGCAGTGACACGCCGCTTTTAATGTCACCTCGTAATGAAAAAGTTGTTAATTAAACCATTGTAGTGAAGTCTATTAGCAATTGAGGTTCAAATTCAAACTTCCGTTAGTCTTCCGTTAAACAAACTCACATGACTATTACATGGAGATGCCAAATTCGTTATTTCAATCCAAATTACTTCGTATGCCATGTGGATCTAACATAACTTAGGTTTTAACTGAAATTGGATTTCCTAGAAAAGAAGCTTGAACATCATCGCAAGGTGAAACTAAACCTGTAAAACCACATCAATTTCAATTAAACTAGATGTCCATGACATAAGATATAATTTGGAGTGAAATAACGAATTTGACCCCTCCACGTGATAGTCGCGTGAGTTTGTTTAATGGAAAACTAACCAAAGTTTGGATTTGGACCTTAATTATTATCAGACCTCACAAGAGTTTTATTAACAACTTTTTCACCACAGGAGTGAAATTGAAAGCATCATTTCACCACCAAATAGACCACGACAACAAAATTTGCCTCATTTAAAAAAATAAAAAATAAAATAAAATCAATGAGCTCGTTTTCTTTTTCCGAAATGCGGAGGGATTTTCCAACCAAAAAATTAACAAAAGCGGGAAGGATTTGAATAAATAAAATAATTCTGCCAACGGTCGAATATTTTTCTTGTGAATGAAGAATTTCCCAGAGCAATTTGGAAACCCCAACCCCCAGGTAAGGAAACCCTTGTATATAATAGCAATTCTTGCACCGAACTAGCACACAAGCTCTAATCTTCTTCTTCAACTTTCCACTTTAGTTTTCTGTTCCGAGTTAATTCCCAATTTCGCGATCGAAGTTGTTTGTCATGGGCGCTGGTGCCATGCCCAGTGAACGTTGGGAAGTGGTGGGTGAAACTTACTGCAACACACGTCTAAGAGGTGTTTTCGTACCTGAAACCGAGTTTCCATGTCCCGTGTTCTTAATCACCATCAACGTCGTCATCAAAAGGCCCCGTATCGATCACCACAACGATGGCAATATATTGTTCGAAGAAGAAAATTCGACCGTAGATGTGAGCGCAGCCACAGTTCTAGTCCGCTACGACAACATGGTGATCGGCATATCCCAAACCCTTTCTCAGCTCCAAGTCCCTCATCTCCATACTCATCCCTCCTCCGTATCCTTTGTTGAGAAAATCGTCTTCGACACCAGTTGTGCCGAGAAGGACTGCTATTCTTCTAGGCCTTGTCCCGCTTTCAAAGTTCTGCATATGGAGACTTGTATCGAGATTTATGTTGCTGTCAAGTACGTGCCGGTGCTGGAAGAATTGCTGGGAATGAAGAACGTCATGGACCAAGTTGGCAACCGATGGACTAATTTCCTCATTGCTTTTGAATTTTTTGATTGCCAATGGATGCAATTGGAAGCTTTGACGTATTGATTTGTATGTTGTAGTAGATTGAGTAAACTGACGATGATTGTTCAGGTAAATACTTTTGCTACGGAAACAAGGTTGTGATAAGAAACGCTCAATTTTTAGTCCTCTTCCTACGGTTAAGTATGCACTAATTTCTAGTTTAGAAGCCGGTCCACAGATTAATTTCCAAAACTTAGCAGTTAACAGAATAAATTATAAAAGTGTTTTCCTAGACTTCTATCAAGAAAGAGTGGATTTCATCAATCACAAATAACAAATCGGTGTCTTGACAGGTTAGTATACAAGCAAATAAATAACATATCAGTGAACATAATGTACAAGTTAAGAGCTAGATTAGTATACAAGCAAATATCTAATCAAAACACAAGTTACCAACTCGGTTGTTAGTATAAAAGCAAATAATCGAAATCGTTTAATTTTATTAATTTGTATTTTGTATTAGAAGATTATCCTACAAAAATTATTTCAGATCATAGATTGTTTATGCATCCAAATGGATGGAACAAATCAATAGTGCGAGTAGATTAAGTATTCATGATGATCATCCATATATTTGATACATATAGATAACTAAACTATATTCAATTTGAATAATTTTTTAAGGATAATCTTCAAATGAAGATTGTTTGTACTATAGAATTTATACAATGTAAGTATTATTTGTGATTTTAAATTAGTCTCAACCTTTTAAAGCATTTCAAACAACTATCTAGCGTTTTGAAAATTAGATAATTGTTAGGTCACTATTATTAAGTGATAAAGATGACTAGTATTGAAACATGTTTTCACTCATAGAGCATTAAATTCTCAAATTAACCCCTTTGTAGCCAAGTAACTTTAGGGTTCAACTTGGCTAAAAGATGTCCATTTGGGTATCTAGAGTGTCATAATGACATGTCAATAAAAACCACCTTCAGTGTTTATTGTCGTCATTTAACGTTGGTGACCTAAATAAATAGCAATTTTTCAAAACGTTTTGATAATTATTTAGAATGTTTTAGAGATTATGATAACCCAACAACGGTATAAGAAAAAAGTTAAGTAGATTGTTGTCCTCTTCTTCGTCTTTTACCCAAAATTAAGTAATTTTATACACAAATTAACATGCTTTCACTTCACAATAATGGTATGAAAGCCAGTGTTTATGAAATGAAAGTTACCTATTGACACTTTTAAGGTTACATTAAATTTTCTCTGCACTTTTTTTTTTCACAAGTGAACAATTGAGACAAAAAAATGTGTGGGTGAGCAAACTCGTACTTTGCAATATCAAAACATGTAAAGGGAGGGAGAGCCCAAAGATGCATAAAATGAGCCTCCCTACTCAACAATTGATGAATAAATAAATGGAAGCAGTCAGTAAATATATGAACAGAAAACAAGGGTGAATCGGGAACAACACAAGGTTGTTGCACATACAACTGCCGCTCGCACCAACGCTGCTAACACTCGATTTCTTACGTGCTACAAGGGCTACCAAACTTTCTCTACACAGATCAACAGCCAGCAGCCTTTAAAAAGTTATCGTAGGGGCTTGATGTTGGCAGCTGAAAGTGTGGATAGTGCTGATACTCAGTTGCGCAAAGCATCGAAGAGCCAACAGATTGGTTGAGTGAAGTAGCACTTGATTCAAGGAATGGATTTCCACTCTGCAGTCCCAGATGGTTTACGGAAACTCAAAATACGCAAAAGACACAATGTGCATACAGTGCAATAATATCTAAGAGAAGAAATGTGAAAACAGATGGTAAATTAGTGGAAAAATTCAAATGTTAGGTGTATGATTGAAGGAAAGGAAATACTGTAGGAGCGCCCAAAGGAAGAAGAGAGGGAGTTTCATTTTCCTGCAGGTTGCAATCATTAGAAAATCTAATCGAACTTTCTTGTCTCTGTTGAGCAACTATAAACGTCGACAACTTCTGCTGCTTCCCCATTTGAAGGGCCTCACACTGGCTCCATTTCCATGTAAGGATGTTTGTTGCAACTGACACTGATAATCGTCCAACTTTTTGTGTTGTCTCCGAAACTTCGAAACCTACACACAAATCACTTTCTTAATTAGCACTATTTTCAACTTGATGTAATGTCTATTTATTTACGTATTTTCTATCCGATTTCTACAAAAGCCAAAAACCAGAAACAGTATGAGTGACCTCACTTGCCGAATCCAAAAGCTCGTCGATGCTTATTAAGCTTAGACTTTCCACGACAACTTTTGTGTCAGGGTCAGTTTGATTTTCAGATGCATTGGCTAAGACATCATCTCCAATTGTGAATAATGGGGGCTCAGCCTGCACAATTGAATCATTTTGTACGCTTACTCTTAATTGTTTGAACCTGACAAAAAAAGAGGAAGTTGTTCGAGTAAATTACCTTATCAGGTTCTCCACTCTTGCTCACCTCCCACCTCCTCCCGAACCGAAGACATAGGTTCGTGGGAGCAATATGAGCTTGAAACAATTTTAGGGAGGATTACTAAGTATGAGGAAAATCATGTGAAGAACCCGCATCATTGAAGCGGAAATTGAAAAGAGCTCATCAACCTATGAAGATGATCGCGACAAAAGAGAATGAGAAGTTCATGTCATCCGATGTGTACATTGACGCAATGGGCGATCAATTTAACCAAGATCATTGGTTGGGACTTCGTGAGGGATTCAAGATATTTCGCCGCATGCAATGAAAGTGGATGTGAACGGGAAGTGGGTGACTGTTTACTACTACAAGGAACTTGCCGTTGGGGTCACTCACTAGATTGTTGTATGGTTCTTTTGTGTTATAGATAATTTGGACTCTTTTGTGCGTCCTTCAAATTTTCTTATATTTCGAAATCTCATGTGTGGTTTGCCATAAGAAGGACCTTAGGTACCATCTGGTACACAGACGGGATGGAATAGACGGAACGGAACAGAGGTTCCATGCTATGTTTTGTGTAAGTCAGGCCAGAATGGAGTGAAGGATTAAATGACAATCGTACCCTTCATAGATTAGCCATTACCAGTTTCCACCTCTTCCTCTTCTTCCTCCACTTCCTCTCATAACTCTCGTCCTTTCACCGGCTTTCCCCGGTACCCTTCTATTCTTCCTAAAATTTCCTCTCTTTGGCTTTCTCAGGAACCCTTTATTCGATATGGGTTTTCTTCATTTTGATGTTTTTCTTCTTTGAATATAGAAATCAAATGCAAATAAAATTGCTTTTTGTTGGGTTTTTGTCACTTAGTTTTCCGAAAAATTTGAAGTGTGATCAAAGAAGCTTGATATCCCCGAAAAACAGGAGAACTCAATTTTTGAGTTTATTTGTAACATCCCACATCAACCAACGGAGAAGGGGTGATGTGCCTTATATGCACATGCCCACCTCCATGTAACACAAGGCTTTTTGGGAGCTCATTGGCTTCGGAGTAAATTGGAACTCCAAAGTTAAGCGAGTTTAGGCTGGAGCAATTCCAGGATGGGTGACCCACTGGGAAGTTGCTCATGAGTTCTCAGAAACAAAACCGTGAGGGCGTGGTCGGGACCCAAAGTGGACAATATCATGCTACGGTGGAGCCGGTCTGGAATGTGACATTATTAGTTGAGGCAAATTTCGATTTTTAATGAATATTTTATGCTAATTGTGCATAAATGGAGATATCTTTGGAATTTTGATTAGTTTTGTTTAATTTTTGAAGTGAAATTAATGAAAAAGATGAGGGGTATTGTTGTCCAAAAAAGTTATAATTTTGTGTTCCATGGGTTGGAACAAGTTGTTCCCCGGGGGGGGAGCGGCACAAAAAATTGAATAAAATCCGTTCCACGGGACAACGCGTCCCAAGAAAATTGGCACACCAAGCGTGAGACGAGTGGATCCTGTCCCATCTCGCGTACCAAATGGTATCTTAATGTTTCATTAGTCAATGTTATCTATGTAATTCGTCATTGGAAAATGAGCCATTTTCTCAATCATGTGTAAAACATGCACAAAGGATGCACATGTCTGCACATGCATTAGTTCAGCCGGAGGATTTCCTCCCACAACCTAGGTTGAAGAGATTTCTGGAGGTAAACATAAACAAACATAGCTGCTTACTCTAAATCTTTAGATAATTCCTTAATCCTCACATGAATATAACTACAATATGACTCAAGCACCTTTCCAGTTGAATAAAAAATTACATTCCTCTTGGAGCATGCCACACGGATTGCCTCCAAAACTGCAAAAACTTCAGCTTCAACAGCTCTAGCAACATGTGCTTTTGCTGCAGAAGCCCCCAACCACAATATTAACCGCTCACTCGAGGCCTGCTACGTACATTACACAAAATCAAAGCTTCAGCTCTGCTTTTTTTTTTTTTTTTTTTTTTTTTTTTTTTTTTTTTTGGTGGCTTCGGAGTCCTGATCGATATCATTCTGCAGAGCCAAAATCTAATTAAGATTAGCAAAGACATGAAACAAACGCGCCAGTTTGGAAGACAAATAAAAAATTGTAACTGCAATAATACAACAGAGTAAGAGAGTAATCCGGCACACTAAAAGTTTCACAGCGATTACAAAATGTATTAAAAGCAGTGTATGACAGATAATGTACTGTCTAATCCCCTTGTAAGGCATGCAGAAGCACTCTAGAATGAATGTATGCCCCCGAGTATGAACCAAAGAACGAAACACATCGAATAATCAGCATGCGACCACAGCACATTTAAATCGAAATCCTAAAAGCTTCTATCCTAAAAGAAGCAAATTGTCCTGAAACTGCAGATATACATACGGAAGTCCAAAGTGAAGACCGCTATTGTTCTCCAAAAACATCTTATTCATCTCCATCTCTTCAAACCAAAAGCCGGATCTTACTACTTACGACTAGAAAACCGAAAGAGCACACAAAGCAAACGAAGGGACTAACCAAGCAACAACTACGTTGTTTGTGTAGGCGGAATCTAGTTTCCCAATCATGGCTAGCACGCAGGAGTTATATAAAAAGAAAAGGAACAATCATACATTCAAAAAGAACACTATGTGATAGTGACCCAATTACGTTCATATCCCATTCCAAACAGCTTCTATCCTAAAAATTTCCCGTGCGCTGGAGAGGGAGGTGGAGAAAGTAATCCCAGGGTTGAGTTGCATAGTGGCCTTGGTGGCTTTTTTTTTTTTGTGAAAAATATATTTTGTTAGATTAGGTGTTAAATTAGCCACCGACGGGGTTCAAACTCACACCGTCATGCAAGAGCTCAATACCTTTCAACCACTGTGGTTACCACTTGCCTGCCTTTTCTTTGGATTAATGTACTTAAAAAGATAATGTTAGGAAAAACAAATTTTTAAACTAGATTTGTAAAAAAATAAAAGAAAGAAAGATAGATTTGTAAATCAAATAATGTTTTCCTAATTGAAAATAAATACGTTAATCAATACTTAATTAATAATCTAAAAATCAACAACTACATCATTTGATTTGTAAATTTGATTTAAAAACTAAGTCTACCTAGCATTACTAAAAAAGAATCAGAACACACTTTGTCCATCAAACTACACATGAAATGAAAATATTTGTATTTGTTTTGATAAAAAAAGAAGAAGACAATATTTGTATTTGTTAGTGCTTAGTCAATCATATTTAAGCTAATCATGTTCATGAAATGACAATATTTGTATTTGCACATAACTGAAATTCAACTTAAACATGCTCATGCCATGGATAAATATGTAAAATAAAAACACGCACTACTTTGCATTTGGATGTAAACCTTATATTTGTATTTGTTAGTGCTTAGTCTTTCATATTTAAGCTAATTATATTGGCTAAAAGTGTGATACTATGCGCATGTCAAATTGCCGTTGTTCGATAAAAGTTTTACGTACTTGGTTTTTGTTTCATGCTTTTGTTATTAATCATTAGTTAATTGGGTGGTAAATTAATGTTTGGTTTTGCTTTATGGTGGAGCCTACCATACCGGACATGTCCATTGAGATTAAAAGACACGGGCCAATGAAGCAAAGAGAAGGGAATATCTCTTATTCAAGGGTCGGCGCAGTAAAGAATTTTGGGCGAAGAAATACGGCAACAATCAAAAGAGAAGGGAATATCTCTTATTCAAGGGTCGGCGCAGTAAAGAATTTTGGGCGAATATCTCTTATTCAAAGGTCGGCGCAGTAAAGAATTTTGGGCGAAGAAATACGGCAACAATCAAAAGAGAAGGGAATATCTCTTATTCAAAGGTCGGCGCAGTAAAGAATTTTGGGCGAAGAAATACGGCAACAATCAAGAAAGAAAGAGAGAGAAAAAAGATAATGCTAGAGAGATTTAAATAACTTATTATCAATAGAAATAAACATGTTTATCAACGTTTAAGGAATAAATTAATCATTAATTTTCATGTCTCTTAGTTTTTAAAATTTTATCTATACATTTATAGCTCGTTTGAATATGCTTTTAAAATGACTTGTTGAGATTTAAGTGTTTGTTTGTATTATCTTTCATAAAGAAACAACAATACAAGAATACAAGATATATAGGGCAAGGTGTGATCAACACATTGATCACCCTTGAATCACTCCTACACGGCAACTCCATAAAACAGGGAGCAGAAAGGAGGTAAGGCAAAAAGTTTCTAACCACCCTCGAAGAATGGGAAAGAAGATAAAAGATCTAACTAGAAGTAAGGTGACAACTGCACCCATATCGTCTACCTAACCAATAGCTCCGGATACCCACTCTTGACTTTTATTAGACGATATGGAGTGACAGATGTTGCATATGACTGATGCTGCATATGACTGATGTTGCATCTGGAATACCCACTCTTGACTTTCAATACTCCCCCTCAAGTTGGGTCTAGAATGTTGATGGAACCGAGCTTAGATAGAAGACGCTTAAACTGATTTGGAGTTCATGGTTTGGTGAAAATGGCAGCTAACTGATCAGCACTTCTTGTGTGGAGAGTTTGAATCACTTGAGTTTGCACTTGAGCACGAACGTAGTGGCAATCAACCTCAATATGTTTTGTTCATTCGTGAAACACTAGATTGGAAGCTATGTGCATTGCAGCTTGATTATCACAGTACATTAACATAAATTGCTTTGTTTGAAACCCCAAATCACTCAACAGACCCTTAAGCCATATTAATTCACATGTTGTGGATGCCATCGATCTATACTCAGCTTCTACACTCAATCTTGCAATGACACTTTGCTTCTTACTCTTCCATGTTACCATATTTCCTCCCACAAACGTGCAATAACCTGAGGTAAACTTTCGATCTATTTGGTTTCTTGTCCAATCAGCTCACAGTAACTAATAACTTGAGTGTTATCATTCCTCTTCACGAGAATTCCTCTTCCAATCAATCCTTTGAGATATCGAAGTACTCTTTTAACAAGGTTGAAGTGTTCTATTGTAGGTGCATGCATGAATTGACTAGCTAAGCTCACTGCAGATGTAATATTTGGTCTTGTGATAGTTAAATAAATTAACTTACCAACAAGCCGTTAGTAGTAACCAATATTAGGTAGAGGTTTGCCTTCCAACCTGAGCTTGAGCTTGATGTCATTGTTATTTGAGAGAGGTATGTCGTGAGACTAGAAGAAGGATGATACCATATAAGAATTGTGCCCGATACTGAGCTTGTATTAATTCAACATTTATATAGAGCTTTACAAGATAGAGTTTGAGTGAAGAACAAACTCTTCAAAACAAACTAAAAGATAATTACAGAAAATACAAAAGCACAATATTATCATACAATCTGTTTTGAAATCAAAATATTAAAACAGTTATAGATTTGGATGGACTGATTCCATTGTTATCACTTGTGGTTGTTAGGGCGGGAACTGAGGTTTTCAAAGTTGATTTATCAAAATTAACCTCCCTAATCAACAATTGATGAATAAATGAATGGAGGCAGTCAGTAAATATATGAACAGAAAACAAGGCTGAATCGGGAACAACACAAAGTTGTTGCATTTACAACTGCCGCTCGCTCCAATGCTGCTAACACTCGATTTCTTACGTGCTACAAGGGCTACCAAACTTTCTCTAAACAGATCAACAGCCAGCAGCCTTTAAAAAGTTATCGTATGGGCTTGATGCCGGTAGCTGAAAGTGTGGATAGTGCTGATACTCAGTTACGCAAAGCATCGAAGAGCCATTGCCAACAGATTGGTTGAGTGAAATAGCACTGGATTCAAGGAATGGATTTCCACTCTGCAGTCCCAGATGGTTTTCGGAAACTCAGAATATGCTAAAAACACAATGTGCATACGGTGCAATAATATCTACGAGAAGAAATGTGAAAACAGATGGTAAATTAGTGGAAAATTTAGATGTCAGGTGTATGATTGGAGAAAAGGAAATACCGTAGGAGCGCCCAATGGAAGAAGAGAGGGAGTTTCCTTTTCCTGCTGGTTGCAATCACGAGTAGAAAATTTAATCAAACTTTCTTGTCTCTGTTGAGCAACTATAAACGTCGACAACTTCTGCTGCTTCCCCATTTGAAGGGCCTCACACTGGCCAGCCATTTCTATGTAAGGCATGTTTGTCGCAACTGACACTGATAATCGTCCAACTTGATGTGTTGTCTCCGAAACCTACACACAAATCACTTTCTTAATTAGCACTATTTTCAACTTGATGTAATGTCCATTTATTTACGTATTTTCTGTCCGATTTCTACAAGGGCCAAAAACCAGAAACAGTGTATGAGTGACCTCACTTACCGAATGTAAAAGCTCGTCAATGCTTATTAAGCTTAGACTTTCCACGGCAACTTTTGTGTCAGGGTCGGTTTGATTTTCAGCTGCATCGGCTAATACATCATCTCCAATTGTGAATAATGGGGGCTCAGCCTGCACAATAGAATCATTTTGCACGCTGACGCTTAATTGTTTGGACCTTACAAAAAAAAAGGAAGTTTGTTCGAGTAAATTACCTTATCAGGTTCTCCGTCATCTTGTACGCCAACTTGGTCGACTTCTGTTGGTGTTTCCATGCTCAACGGAGCTCCCAAAGGACATGCATCATCAGGCATAAAATCATTAAGCAACTGCTGTTTTATAATTGATGAATCCTGTAATAAAAACACTGAAATAATCAGTATCACAGAGATATAGTTCCAATAATCAAAATGTGATAGGAAAACATACCGCTGGTGAATTTCTAAGCGTCTGCACTATCATGGTAGCAAATGATTCCTTAGATTGGTTCTCAGATTTTTCTATGGCAGAAAGTGACCTTAAAGCATTCTCATCATCTTCTTTTGATCCATAAACTTTCCTTACTTGGTCAGGTCCAGAATTGACAGCTTGCAACTTGTGATCGTCAACCAGTCGTAGAAATGGATCAACCTGACAGCACGTCATCAAAGCATATGCGTAAGTATTTAGCTAGGTTAACTTCAAATACCTCAAGTCAAAGTAGAAATAAGTTAAAAGGTTCGCAAATAACATTCAGTGGAAATGTCGTCTGGAAACTCTGTTGCACGTACTGTTTCATTTGTAAGTGCTGCTTTAGCACAAGGAGCAAGAGCAACCACGTTGTAGGCTTTAGCTGAGAAGATGATCATCGATGTTGCCAAGGTAAAGAGGGATCTGCGTCTTGATGGCTGTAATCCTGCAATAATGAAATCCCCTAGTTAAAGATGGCATCAGAAAAATTACAACCCAAAATGGTTTACAGCCGTCAATTACATTTCAGTGCAACGAATATATTCAAAATAGAATCACAAACTAAAGTTGAAAATTTCATACTTAAAAAGGAAATTAGACCGAGATTTAAAAATTGCTACAGTTATAGGAAGCCTGCAACTAATTTCCAGCTTATTCATCTGTTAATGTACCAGTAATTGAGCTGCTTTTATGAACCTTAAACATGAAATAACTTCTACACAATTCCTAAATCTTATAGTTGTTGAGCAAGCAAATTTTATACAATCTCAATCTTGACATTTCTCCACGACATGAGCAATGCATTTATGTGGTTAAAACCTTAAAAGAAACTGTATGCTGCAGTGCAGTGAAAAATTATTATGTAAATAAATTGGACTCGATGGCTTACCTCCCCCAAGAGAAATGCTCCTTAAGGAAAAGGCTAGCTGAAAACTTCGGATTAGGGTCTCGTCGGATGTGTTCTACATGACATAGTGAATCCAAACAAAGGAAGTGAAAATTGGGGACAAACAAGAATGGAAGTAGTAGACCTTAACGATTAACGTGCAAGAAAAAATGGAAGTTGTACCTTGGTCCGAGCATAAAGCAGCACAAGGCTGTAGGTATTAGCTATTGCTTCATAGTTCTCAGGTGTATTTAAAGGAGAGATGGATTGTGCCCAGATTGATGAAAGCAGAAGGGTAATCTGGCGAGTGCTTAACCTAAGGGACATTGTCTGCAAAAATTAGTCAGAAGAAAAATGATCAAGCAATATTATGGTGTTCAAAGTATATAGTTGCTATATGACAGGGTAGCAGAACCACAAACCATACCGATTCTTTATCTGAAGTACTCGTAGTTTTTTGATCAGCAGAAGGTGTATTTGATGGATTCCTTCTAATACTGTAGGCTCGGCTATAAGTTGACTTCAACCGGTTCATCACAGAATGATTACTGACTGAAGCATCCTCATTACCTACAGGGTCACTTGTAGCTGATGGGTGCCTTCTTGAACTGAATTTGGACTTCAATCTGTTCAGCATGGACTCATTAGGAACTTTTGCTTCTTCCTGAATTACAACTTTGTCCTTCAGCTCCTGACCAATGTTTTCTTGTGAGTGTGATCCCTTGTTTAGTTTTTCAAAGAGGGCAGCTGAAGAAGAAAATACTGATACAGTTCTCGAGAGAGTCCTTCCAATATTATTTTTCTCTGTAGTAATGGGAGTAGCAGCACAGGGACGAGGGCAAACAGATGAGGGAACAAGCACGACAGAAAATATACGGTGTGCGCCCACCCTGGTTTCATGGTCTACACAGACCATAGCTACGAGTAACTGATGAAATAATGCCTCAGGAAATGTCTACAGAAATTCGGACATTCAAACCACAGAAAGAAAAGAAAAAAAGTCAGATGGAAACTTGGTAAGTTTGTGCACTAATGACTGTAGATCGAAGGAAGTGATATAGCTGATGCATTCTTGCCTTGTTTTGATATGTCAAATTAGGTATTGTTGCCACAATTTGACCAGTACGGTAAACAGTAGAAATCAAGGTTCTAGCCATAACAGCAATGTTAGTCATGTTTTCTAACATCACGGCCATCATATCAAGAACAGGACCTGCATCTCCTACCTGCACAATGTAAGAGCAATAAAACCTTGTGAGACTACTTGTTCCATCTTTAAAAAAAAATGTAAAGGATGTTACAGTCACCTTATGTATCAACTGCACAAGGCACTCGTCCACTGCTGCTTGAAATTTTCGGTTCCATTCAATTACTTCGGCCCCCAAATTTGAATCATCAAGTGAGCAATGTATACTTTTTCGCAGGTGTCTCATCATATCACTCAGAGCACCAATTATAGCAACTGATGATTGAACCTTTGCTTCTCGAGTAAGAGAGGTGGCAACATCAACAATGTCCAGCTGCATATTTGGGTTTTTAAGAACATTCTTGTGATCAAGATGCTTAATTAAGATGGACAATATGAAGTGCCTGTTCTGCCCTGCGAGAAAAAGGTTCACAGGTCATCAAAATATCAGTTGGACGATTGCAACTAATTTCAGCACAAAAGAAGAGTAGTCAAGTTCCCATAGACAAATTCTAAGCAATTTGAAGAAATTTAAATACCATAATTTTCAATTATTATCTGCATATCCATCAAGACAGACAGTGCGAGCCCGTGTTTAGGAGACCAGAGATCTCCATTATCAAAATAGCGGAACAAAGATTCTAATACACGCCGTACAGTTGTAGCTTCCTTGGCTAACTTGGCAATGTTGTGCAGGCAAACCCTTGACCAAAATATGGGGTTATTCATGTCGTCCCTGCAAACAAAAACAAGAAGAAATGTAGACACTAGCTATAACATAATGAAATAGCAAGAATGATACATAATGATAGTTACGCAATACTGTGCCAAGAAAAACTACCCTGCCACAAGGATTTCGCCTCTTTCACTCACTAACAGCCTCCAGGACGAAATCCTTGTCACAAGTTCTAGTGAAGGTGAAACTTCTTCGGAACTCCCAGTCTGGGTGTCTTCTGACTTTTTCTTTGGACCTCCATGATTTTCCAAGACTACTGAAACAACCTGATTTACAAAAGAAAAATAGAAGATTGTTGGAAGCTAATGATTTGCAGCTTAAAGAAGAACGAAATTGGACTATTCCATAATTTGCCATTAGAAGTTTATGAAGAAGCAAGGCATGAAACAAATACGGAAAGAACAAGAATTTGTAAACAATAGTTGATATCAAAAGGTGGTTTGTATGCGTTTTTTTCCTTTCTTCCAACAGCTACAAGTTGAAATGATACTTAATTAAAATCTGTCTGACTCTATGAACTTAAATGAGCAAATTTTTCTAGTTAGATAAAATAGCAATGGAAAGAAGTGTGAAAATAAATTATATAAGAATTAGACATATAGTACCAAATAAACTTACGCTATCAAATTCTGATGAAATATGAGAGAATTCACCCATGAACCAAACCTGCACACAAAACACACTTGTGAGAGTGCATATGAGAGAATTTGTCACTCTTACAAGATTATAATTCCCCAGAAGATCCAGTGCCGCTCTTTGTGAGTCACTAGTTACCCTTCTCACTGACATATAACAATTCTAATAAAGCTTTTGCGTGTAAGTAACAATGTGAAAATTATGAATATCAGACTACATTATACTAAATTGAATATCCTATGAGAAACAAGTATCAGTGCATGAAGTAATAAACAAAGTGAAATGGGGAAGAATTACCATTGATGAAAGAACTTGAAGCCCAGCAGAACGCAAGCGCTTATCCGTCCCATCCTCCCTCGTTTCTTGAGCTAAGAGACAAACTTTTGGAATCATGCCATCTAAGTTAAACATATACGTACCATCCTTCTGCAATATCAAAACAGCTACATGAGATTAAAAACATTCATAGGCGAAAAGCCTGCAGCTTCAAAAGAAAGTTATGCACAATCACCAAAAACAAAAACAAACAAACAACAATCTGAAAGAGAAAGAAGATCCCGACGAGTACTCCCACCTGATTATTTACAAACTCAAAAAGAGTTTGGCATCCTAAAAGACGTATTTCATCATGTCGTGTTTGATCAAGTAGAATCTGTACAATGCTAAGCACGCTACTTGCAAATAATGGCCTGCCATATATAAACATATCACAACTTGTACATGAAAACCAATAATTTCCGAACAACTACGCATGAGCTAAATATAACTGTAGAGGATAGTCTTGTAATTTCATTTCATTTTCATCAAGTCATTCAATATCTTAATGGTCAAGCATTCAAGGAAACTTTACCATATAACATAGATGAAAAAACTACTAGATATAAAGTCGTCCATGACCAAACCCAAGAAATTTACTTCAAATAGGTGGCATGATGAGTCTGACAACAAAATGAGCTAACAGATAATCATTGCCGTTTACAATTCTATAGAGAAAATCGAAAGAATCTCATTGATATATGCCTCCATCCAGCTTGTACAGAATCACTTCTTTGATACCATACTTAGATAATTCTAACCAGTTCTGATAGTGTTTGAGTTTGTCTGTGCTCGTGTTAGACCCACACCTTCTTAGCCGAGAATAAAATATGTGTACCTATATGCCAAGATATGACTGTATCTATGATCTATGCCACATGAGAAAACTAATGGGATGAATCTCAAATTTTGGCATCAACGAATACAATATCATTAAATACACAAATAAGGGTTAGCTTGAATTTCATAGCTAGGTGAAAAAGTCCAGTCAATTCACCTCATGCAAAATCTCAATCGACCCATAAAAAGTATTGTTTGTGTTGTGAACATAAAGTCCTACATTGGACATTCAGCGCCTTGCACTCTATAATCATGTGCCTGTAACATGATGCCAGAGCAGGATGTTCGCACATCCGTTTGGCCTGATTTGGCCACAGATGCTCCATGTCATCCAACATAATTAATCCGTGTGTTTGGCAAAGTCAGCACACATAGGAAGATGAGTTGAGAAAGTAAAAATCCACAGATGCTCGAACATTAACAATTTGGAGACAATACAAGTGAACCGAGCTTCAAAAAACTTGTGCCTTCCTTTTGCTAATGTGGATTGACTTGTTGAATTTCTAAAGTTCACTCAAGTAACCGTGGAAGGTGCATTTTTCCTTAGTATAGAAGTGCCCCATAATTTTCATAGGTTAAGACTCAAATATGCACGTTATTCTGAGGGGAAAATTCACAAATTTCGTGTTAAGTACGTTGTCATCAGTCTAGGACTCCAGCCAATGGATCTAGCCTTTCTCAATAATGTTTCGGAATCTGAAGACAGAAACATACTAAGCAACAACCTCGATAATGTACTCACATGTATTATGAACTAAAGAACTCACATTTGCTCCTTACAAGAGACCAACAACTTCCGGTAGATGCACATGACAACTTTCACAGAGTGAAAGTTTTCAGTCCTCAAATCCTTGTAACACCGTTGCTCCAGAGTAGTTGTGATCTGAATTATAAATTTTAGAACTTCTATCAACATGACAGAAAAATACACAAATGAAAAGTAAAATAAAATCTATAACTTTGAAAGGTCAAGAAAATGAATAAACATTATTTACTAACGGGTGAAAAAACAACGATAGACTGGAAGAAAATTAAAAGGTCCACCATTTAAATTTAATGAATCCCTTCTGTTTAGCATGTTTCAAATTTAAATGTCATTACTTTCCATAATTAAGTACATGCACATAATTAACTATCATTCTTCATCATCTTAGCCAAAACATAAGAGGTATTGTGTTTCAATTAATCTTAGATTTTGGCACTACACATATGCCTCTTACAAATTGATCTATCTCCAGATACATTACCAGTTCAATTTGGTGTAGTACTGAATACAAACCGCCCTTATAAACAACGGTCCCTCCTCCTGAAGAGTCCTCCAAACCAAAAGACTTCCACATCAGTAGAACTGTGACTAAATTCCACAATGACCTTCAACTTTTCTGTTCAACTAGTTAAACTATTATATCATTCTAAGAAAATCATACCCTCACCCAAATTGACTTAAGTCAGCAGCTTCATATACAAGGATACATCACAATTTTGACATTAAATTATCGCTTAAGTTCATGGCAACAATGTGAACCATATTTTACATAATGAGAAGAGGTTGCACCTTTGGAATACGGAGAGGAGTTTTTGAAGCATATTCACATAGTTTACTAATCTTGCGATCGTTTGGTTCTTCGTCCTGCCAAAATGGGAAAGAAATGATCCAATAACACAACTGAAGGAACAAACATAAAATAAAAACTTTGCATACAAACCAGTTGTGCTCAAACCCTGATTAAACAAAAAGGCCGAATACAAAATTGTGAGGAATTCATATTAAGGGAGGAAAAAGAAGGGGAAATGTAAACACCAAATTGTGAACAATTTTTGGATAACACTATGGTAACGTGATAAGAACCGTAAATTTAACAATGTAACTTACAGAAGACTTCACCATATTATCCGAGCTCATTATATAGTGAATAATAAAGAGAAAATTGCTCGTTTCTTGCAACACAAGTTACCATTTTTTTCACAAGATCCCCCAATAACCAAAACGCCTCACATTGCTTCTGTATACAATTTACACGGTTTTTTTTTTTTTTTTTTTCACTTTGCAGCATAAAATTAATCTTCAATTAGACATTCACAATAATTTTAAAAATACCCAACAAGAATAAAAATGTGAATAAAAGAGATCACACCGGAGAGCGAGGAAATATCTCGGCGAGCATCTGCTTGTATCGTTTGACGGGATGCCGTGATCTCGCACGCAATGCCGGACAGAAGAAACACAGGCTTTCACAAACAGGGAACACTTGCCTTGAAATCACACCCATCTTTTTTTTTCTTCAGCCAAGCTCCTCAATGTTTTCAAATCATCTACAACATATACGTATACATGTACCTTCCGTATGTATCTATGTATATGTATATGTAAACGTTGTGCAAACAAAATTTCAATTCGGAAGAAATGGGAATGCGTGTGTTTCTTTTCCTTTTTATTTTGTTTGTGTTTTTGGTTCTGAGAGGAAGTGGGAATCGGATTGTATAATTGGAAGAAGGTGACGGTGGTGGTGGTTGTAGGGTATGCCTCCGGGGAACAGACGGTGGAGATGGATCGAGGGAGAAGAACGGATCACCGAAGTTCACCACCGGAGGAGGAAATGTGTTGAGAAGGAAAGGAGAAGGGAAAGGAGAATAAATAAGTAAATAAATAAATTATAGTCACTCACTCTCTCTCGTTTGTCGTAAAAATAGTTTTGGGCGTTTTATATACGAAATAGTTATTACTACTTCTGCTATTTTTGGCACGCTCTCTTTCTATTGTGTTTGTTTTTTTTTTTTAGTAATGATATTCATACCATATTTTTGTATCACAGGTTTATACTATTTTAGGTGACATTTAATATGAACATCCATATCATTTGAATTAATCAAAATTTTAAATTTAGTTCATTATTTAATAAACTAATAATTAAAAAAAACTAGTTAATTAAGTAATGATTGTGGTATACGAGTAGTCATTCTCCTTCATTTATTTGGGTTTTGCAAATTTTTCAAATAATGTGGTTGTACACATCAGATACCACCTAAGGTAGTATAAAAATGTGGTACAAAATTATGGTATAAGTAGCATTACTCTTTCTTTTTCGCTTGTTCGTAAGGCAGACGTGAGTGCAATTACATTGATTTTTATGCATTGAGTTTGAATTTCTCATTAATTTAAACTTTTAAAGAAAAATATCATTTGAGAAAGAGACCAAAAAGAAAGAATTATGATGGAAGCTTCTGTTTTTATTATTATTTTTTTTTAAGGAGGACAATTAGTAGGAAATCACGGTTCACTTAATAATTTTGAGAAATTTTGTAATTTTGAATTATACTTTGGTTATGGCGGAACATGTAGCCTTGGATTGTGTGACCCACATTAGTGATATGGCGTGTCAACTACATACCTGTACTATTAGACAAATGCTTATGTGTTTCTAAATTGTGAATTTGAATCAAACATTTTGAACAAAATCAACTTAATTTAGAGTGATATGATAAATAAGTGAAACTCGTGTTTATATATAGAATAATGTTAGGTACATGCGTTCAAGCTAAATAAATATTTTTTTTATCCTATTAAGAGAAGTCGATCGTTTGGGTTATGGATTTCCTCATATAACTAATTAATAATATGAGGAGTAACTTAATTAATTCTCAGCACATGCTCAGTTTTTATATAGATTCATACTCTAAATACGTCCTCTAACGTGTGACGAATTTTAAAACTTAACACGTGAAAAAACACAAATCAAATAGTGTAGAGCACATGCGGTTTACCTGTACGAGGTTTTATATGGTTCTTTATTATGTACTCTATTGACGTTTTGAAGATTAATTGTATTAAGATTTATATAGGCTTTTGCGGAGATTTTATTTTTTATTTTTTTCATGTGATAGACATTTATAGATTTCATAGACTTTTATTGACTATTGTTAACTCCATGAAACCTACCGACTTTTTAATGATAGAGTTATTTTTAGAGTTTACGATTAGGAAATGGAGTGTCAGCTCGACGTCTCCAGACGTGAAGGCTCATCGATCTGTCACTCTTGAATAGAAGAAGCAAAATTTCATTAATTTAATTGTCAACAATCACATATCATTTACAAAAAGCTTTTGAACCAAAATGGTTTAATGAGATTTTCATAATATATAATTTTGATTTCTGAGATTGAAAATTAATAGAAGTGATCCCTGAAATTATCCACCATCCATTATTTTGGTTCTTCCACTAAAAAACTATGTTAAGTGGTTCATGAGCTTTTTAATGGAAGGATCAAAATGATGGATGATGGACAATCTCAGAGACCAAAGTTACGTGTTATGCAAATCTCAAGGACCAAAATTATGTGTTATGCAAATCTCAGGGACCAAAGTTATGTGTTATTCCCTCAACTTAACGGAGTTTTTTAATGACATGACCAAAATAATTGATGCTAGATAATCTCATGGACCATTTTGACTAAAAAGCCTTTACAAAATAGTATTGAAATAGATAGTCTCCCAAACATAACTCTTGTTTTGTCAGTTCTTCCTCCAATCAACTGTCTGTTGCGGAAAAACCCTAACCCTAAACCCTCTCTCTTCTTTCCGTGCCCGTCTATTGGAACTATTCTCCACCACTGCCTATATATACACGAGATCATGGAGTGTCTAGAGAAGGAAGAGATATGCTCCTCCACGGCCATAGACGACGTAGAGAATCAACCACGAGCGCGCATATATCTTGTCGAACTTCAGCATATATGGCGATACCACTTTTGAAGGGGCTTTGCCTGAAATTCCCAAGACTATACATTATGGCACATTACTAATTTTCATGTGTTGATATTGTGGCTCTATATTTTAGTTATAACGTCGTTGACAAGTAAGATAGGTGGATAAAATAGCACCACTCATTATTTAGCAAGTAGGGTCAAGATCATGGACGTAGCCATAAACATTGTTTAGTGGGGTTAACTTTAAATGACGAAATTAAAAATTGAAAATTCGATACAATGTTATCAACTTATTGTCCAACTACATGATTTTGCGTAATTGGTGTTCAAAACGCTAATGAAAAAAGTTACATGAATAGAAAAGGTGAGAAGGTAGGAAAAATATAGAACGTGAGAGGATAACTTATATTTTTAGTCGTTGAAGCAACTTTTCATGGCGAAAGGAGTTTTCTGGGGGCAACTGCCTTGAGTAGGCACATGCTGCCGCCGTCCATGGTCAAGATCCTACTACAAATATTTTTACAATGTTTTCAAGCCTTGGATCTAGTTGCATTGCATCTAATAGCCTGCCTACCATTGTTTTTTTTTTTTTTGGCTTTCAAATTTTTTATTTATGAAATAATACCTGCCTACCATTGTAAATGTCTCTCTCTCCTAGCCGTTCTCCTTCAATTTCTCCTCAAAGAAAGCAACAGGCAATCGATCAGAACCACTAACTCATCCCTGCCAAATGCCAAGCTACAGAGAGAGAGAGAGAGAGAGAGAGAGAGAGAGAGAATTAACTGTGCCATGGATGCTCATTTGCAAACTTCCAGCCCAACAAAACAAAAACAAAAAATTCTCTTGCAATTGCAAACAAATACTCAAAAGACTGAGAGAAAAAGCAAGAGAAAGAAAAAATGGGCAGCAAGAAGGAGTTTCATACTTCTCAGAAGATTTCAATTGTTGGACCATGTTCTCTCAAGTTAAAAGAGCTTTTTGGAAAAGTAGCAAAATATGCACTGGGTTTCTTCTTAATGTATGCTCTCTGCAACGTGTCCCACTTCCTGTTAAAGCCGTATTCTCAGCCTCGTATTACCTCCAACACCGTTGTAAGTCCCTCTCTCTCTCTCTTTCTCGACATGTATTCACCTTGTTTTTTATTTCGTTCTCGTTATTTTGTTTTGGTTTTCCTCTTCACTTTTCATTTCAAAAGTTGGCAGTCAATTTATTTCATAGCGGAAAATGTTATTCGCACTCTCAGTTTGTGATTATGCACTCCTACGAGTATTTTAGAATTTCACGTGCTTTTAATAAAAGCGTTTCTTGCAAAACGGCTTGTCTGCAGAAGCATTTTCAAAGGGCCCTTGTGAGTGCATTCGAGTGTGAATAGCAGATGGGATCAAGCGTTTTTTTGTTGTTGTAGTATTTGATTAAACGAAAACTTGCTTCCTTATTCTAGTAAGGCCTATTTCATAATCGTGTATGCCTTGTGGCGGCTCTCATGTTCTTTAATTGTTTGGAATCTAAATGCTGCATTAGAGAGTAGCAGTTTAATGTAGAGTTGATCTGAATGCAGAAAAGAAACTGTACCTTTCATTTTTAACACGAAAGTACCATCTTTCGCGACCTTGGATGGTGTTTTCTTTTAGGTGCTACTCACTTGCCACTGTTATTGTGATTAAATTATTGTTATCTCTTATGGTACGCAGATAGGACTGCTGATCGGAAACTTAGGGTTCATACGCGACCTAGTAACGGATTCAGGCAGTAAAACGTTGAATTTCATTGTTGATTTTGGCATGATCGGCTATATGTTTGTGTTAGGCATAGAAATGGATCCATATATACTCTTTAAAGAACCAACCAAGGATGCTAAAGTGGCCTATGGTGGTATGCTCTCCACATTCATCCTAGCCTGCGCTATAACACCATTTCTGCAGTTTACAGATGGCGGTTTCAAGGTTGATTTCACTCTCTCCCTCTCCACAGTCCTCTCTAGCACCGCCTCCCCTGTACTGACACGTCTCATAACGAGTCTCAAAATAGGCAAGTCAGACATAGGCCAGCTTGTCATTTCTGCAGGAATGCACGCTGATTTCATAGCCACTCTTCTCCTCTCAATTGGTTATGTCTTTTGGCCTATTGAATCTGGAGAGAGAGTTTTACAGACTTCAGAACGCGTCCGAACATCCGTTGAGATGGGTTCTGCATTGGTGATCCAGACACTTTTTGCAGCCTTTGTTTCACCAATCTTCATGAACTGGGTCAACAATGAAAACCCTGAAGGCAAACCCATGAAAGGTTCACACCTAGTGCTTGCTCTTGCTTTCATGGCCTTGGTCATTGCCTGCTCGCCGATTTATGGATACAATCCTGCCTTGAGTGCATTTATGGCAGGAACCTTTTTACCAAAGGGGGGGAGGGTATCGAAATGGGTGATCGGCAAGATCAACTACTTGTTATCTACCATTTACTATCCCATTTTTTTCTTCTGGATGGGTTATGAAGCTGTGTTAAAGGAATTTCAACCCGACCAGTTCGGGACATGGGCAAGGTTATTTGTACTTTTTGGTATAGCAACAGTTGGAAAAGTTGCTGGAACTGTCATATGTGGAAAGTTGTTGGGATTTCAGTGGCCAGAATCTATTGCACTCGGCCTTCTTCTCACTACCAAAGGCCATTTTCACATATACTTGGCCATTGCTGCAAAACAAGTTAGTTTCTGACCTCTCTATTTTATTTTTCTCAAATTTGCTTTCCTTTTCCTTCTCAATTTTCTGTGGTACTTTTACTCCTAAAGTTATCAATGGTACTGTTTAATTTAGCATCATGCTCTTTTTCCTCCTTATCAGAGAACTTACGAGTGGCTCGTCACCATCAAATTGGTCATATTATTTGAACCATGCTGATCTTGTTGCGTTTTGCTTTTCTGATATGTATGCAGGCTGGGACAACATCTACTTCAACCAGCACTGTGATGGTAATAGCTATATTTTTCACGGTTGTCCATGCACCATCAGTTGTGGCGCAAATCATCAAGCGTGCAAGGAAACGAGCACCTACTCATCGAATGTCGCTGCAATTGCTTGACCCTTCAAACGAACTTCGCATATTGCTATGCCTTCATGGGCCTCAAAATGTTCGTACTATGATTAACTTCATTGAGATATCTAGAGGGACAGCTGACCCTGGAATTGTGGTATATGTAACAGACGTGATAGAACTCACAGACGAAATAACAGCCTCACTGGTAAAAGAAGAAGGGGTGGACACCATGACTGTGACTCACACAGGAGTGAAAGAAATGAGAGCTCAAGTCACCGCTGCAGTTCAAGCATATGTAGGGGAGAGCGGAGATGGTATGGCACTCAAACGGTTGCTTGCACTCTCGACTATCAATGGCATGCCCCAGGATATTTGCATTCTGGCAGAGGACTCAATGGTAGCCCTCATCATCTTGCCATTTCACAAGGTTCAACGTGCAGATGGAACCTTGGATGGCGGAAATTCTGCTTTCAGATATGTGAACCGTAAGGTAATGTATATCAGACAGCTGAGTATTATTCGAACAGCTACAAATTCTAGAAGAAAATAGTCAAGAATTCAAGCACCATGATCATAATTGTGACGATGATCTTTCTCTAGACTCTAAAGGAGTTAATATCTGCTCAATTTTCCAAGTTCTTCATTTCTCTAGACTTATCTGTTTTAGCATACTTCTCATGGTATCAGTTAATGATAAACTATGGTTTTAACAGGTCCTCAAGAATGCTCCATGCTCCGTCGGGATTCTTGTAGACAGAGGTCTTGGACTGATTGAAAAACTACCAAGAACTTACGATCATTCTGTCAGTGTGGCGGTCATTTTCATTGGTGGAAAAGACGACAGAGAAGCACTTGCCTACGCAGGTCGTGTAGCAAGCCATGCAGGTGTAAAGCTCACAGTCATTAGATTCTTGGTAGATGCTAACTCAGAGGCGGCAGCCAGACCTGGACATTACACAGTCAGCCGTTCTGAGCAAGAAGAGGAAATGGGGCTTGACGATGAGTGTTTCGCAAGCTTCTACGAGAGACATGTCGCATGCGGACAAGTTGCGTACATGGAGAAGCATATGGCCAATTCTGCCGAGACATATTCTACCTTGAGGGCATTGGACGGGCAGTACGCGCTCATTATAGTGGGACGAGGGGAAAGGGTGAATTCGGTTCTGACATTCGGGATGAATGACTGGCAGCAATGTCCGGAGTTGGGACCAATCGGAGATGTCCTTTCGGGTTCTGATTTCTCGGTGAGAACCTCGGTTTTGATCATCCAAGAAAACAGTCTAAAAGGACAACTAGATGGGCTGGAAGATGACTTTTCGATCATGTAAATGTGTCAAACATAGCAAAAGATAGCTTAGAATTTTAGATACAAATTGTAGCAAGGAATTACCACAGATGGTTTGTGAAAATTGTAGTTTGTATAGAAATTTAGGAGGAGCTATGTGAGGTAGTGAAAACTGTAAATTAACAAAGGCATTTCTGTCTGAAGGCTGCTACGTTTCAGCTTTTTATTTTCTACAAGTAAATTATTTAGACAACGCAAACGCAACATTTGGGCCATGCAAGTTAGCTAGGGTGCAATCTTCCTTCCTGAGGCCATTTCCAAAATAGCTAAACATAACCTTGTCTAGAATTGTCGTCTTGCAGAAAATTTATTTTTTTTGAATGAGCAATGTCAAGCCATATTCATATATCATCATCAATTGCAATGGTTAAACATAGCCCTCTCAATATTTTATTAGTTTTAAATTTATTGGTTAATTTAATTAAACTACAATTGGATGTTTTCAAATATAACTACTGAATTTGAATTAATTATTGCAATTGAGGAGTTGGCCCCAAAAATGGGGCTAAGAGGTGGGCTACATTAGGGTTTGACAATTTACGTGCATGCGTACATGATTGCTTTTGATAATTTACGTGCATAACCTAAAATATATCGAAATACGTTTTAGATAGTTACGTGTATAAACTAAAAATTACCAAAATAAGCAACATACAACCTATAAAATCCTTTTGAGTACAAAAACAGAAATCATACATAAATTTTTCTTGATTCCACCCCAATTTCTATCAACTGAGTCTCTCCTAATTCAATCAAATTAAAGAAAAAAAAATCATTGTTCTTCCCTTCCTTTGCAAAAAAAAGGGAAAAACATATGAAAGCCCGAAAAGACAAGTCCACACGCACGAGGCCCTCCGCCCCAATTATTACCATATAAACCCAAAATTAAAAGTCCAACACACAACAAATCCACAAAGACAAAAAATCATAAGCCCTTCTCCCTCTCTCTCTCTCCTCTCTCTCTCTTCTCGCGCTCGCTCGACAATCTTCGTCCTCGACTCATCGTATTGCCCACACACAGTAACAGCTACCCACCTTAAATTTATAATTCCTAAATTTTATTTTATTTTTATAAAACAATTTTAATTTTAATTTTTCCAACTAAAAATTTTGGGTTGGAGGGAGAAGGAGGGAAGGGGGGCGATCCCTAAAACCCATCATTTTTTTCGAATCTAAATCCTCCTCCTCACCGCAATATGGCATTTCATGTCGCCTGCCCAATTACATGGTACAACTCTCTCTCTCTCTCTCTCTCTCTCTCTCTCTCTTTCTCTTTCTCTCTCTCACTGAAACTTCTCTCTTTGTTTTGGTGAAGCCGGCGGATCTGCGACTGTGCGCTTGGGTTTCCGCCAACCCTCGCCACCGGGAATGCCAAGGCCTCGTTCCTCGAAGACGTGCTGCGGCTTCACGACTTTCTCATCGATCCCTCCGGAATTAGGGCCCGCGACGATGGAAAAACGGTCCAGGTCGCCGTTCCGAAGGTCTTGCCGCCGCCTCCCCAGCCGGTTATGCCTTCCGTCGTTGGAGATGTTGCCGCCGCCCTTGTTGAGGATGAGTCCGCCGCCGCCGCCTCCTCGCAGGCCAAGCGGGCTGCTCTCCAGCGCAAGGCTGCTGCGGATATGGTCGCGGCTGAGGACTTTGCTCGGCGATTCGAATCTGGTTATTTGTCGGTGAGGTTTTTGAAATTGACTGCCTTTTTATTGTTCGAATTGTTTCAAGTGTTAAGTGTGGTGTGATTTGGAGCTAATTCTTGGGGCTCTTATTGTATTAGTGTTTGTATCTGAATGCGTGTTATGTGATAGAGTGAGTATTTAGTTGTAAACTGAATTGGAAATTGCTTAATGCCGATAAGTTTTCGGTTAATTCTGCTTGACACTGACATTTTGAGGTTGCTCCCGAGTTAAAGTTTCCGCTTTGCCATGTCTGGGAATAAGAGGATTTGAATGAATATGTAATAATTGGGAGTTTCTCTAAATTGTAGTTTCTGTTTATTATTGTATTTTTATATTCCTCTATATTTGCTAAGTTTAATGGCATTGATACGAAGATACGGATGTATTTTGATTCAAAGACAGTTTTGGAACAAAATCTGTTAGAAGAAAATAGGTGGATTCTTGAGGTTTTACAGGGCATTTAATGTTTGAAAAACAGTAGGACTGACCGATAAGAAATTAAGAGAGATAAAGCAAAAGCCTTTCAATAGGGGAATTTTTTTAGGAACAGATGGAAATAACTCTATGATTGCGCACAAAGGAGAGTTTGTCTTCTCGTGGCATAACCGTTACTGTTGTGTGAACAGACAAGACTTCATATTTAGCGGACCTAATAGAATGTTCCATTATAGTACTTTGAACAGCCCATGGCTTCGATAACGTGCACCATTTTTTATGTTTTCTCTTCTTGGGACATGTGATTTCCCATTATGACTTTGCATTTTTGCTGAACATCGAATATTATTGACATATGTTTGCAATTGTAATACATTTGGCGTTGTTTGGGGTGTTGAAATCTGCTTGTTATTTTTCCGTTTATATATTTTGGTTCTTCCTGTATTTGTTGCACTGGAAAATATCAGTTCCTTTTGCATTTGACAGGACACCTCAAGAGGCGTTGTGGGTGAAGAGCAGGCTCAGTCCAATGTGAATGTTATGTGCCGGATATGCTTTTGTGGTGAAAATGAAGGAAGTGAGAGAGCAAGAAGGATGCTTCCATGCAAAACCTGTGGCAAGAAGTACCACAGGAACTGCGTAAAAGTTTGGTCTCAACACAGAGGTGAGTCACTCTTCCCTTTTTCTCCCGGGGCTACAGATTTTGCATGTGAGAATTAATTGGACTTCTTTGTAGATCTATTTGACTGGAGTTCATGGACATGCCCCTTGTGCCGAATTTGTGAGGTAATGGGTGCAATATTCATACATTGACTTGTTTTTATTCATGCTTGAAAGTCCAAATCCTCCATTTCCTTCAAAAGAATTTAAATGGTCCCTATTTTTTGCTCTGCAATTTTTATTTTTTATGTTTTATGTTTTATGTTTCTGTTCTCTAATGCACTCCTGATCATGTTTTCTCTCTTTTTCATTCTTTTGGTCTGGTCGATCATGTTTTCTAGTATTCTGCTGTTATGTCTAAAATAGTTTGAAATTCTTTTGGATCTTGGCATTTCTTCTCTTATCTTGAATCTAGCAGAAATCATCAAGCGTGCAAGTATTAAATGACATATAGAACTTACATGTATTATATTTGTCTAGAAAAGGAGTCAAATTGAATTGTAAGATTGTATGGGAAACTTGATGTGAATCAAGAGAAATATAAGAATATTTTGCAGCTACAGGCTGTCTAATAGCTCATGGTAAAAAAATTAACTTGCAAAAGGATACCTGCACTTATTATTGACACCATATAACTTTTATAAGGACTAGGAATTGTCTATAGGGTTTTTGTCTGTATGATGGTAATGTAATGTGGTCATTAATGGTAGAAAGTTGTTCATACTAAGTGCCGTTGACTGTATCATTTTATTTCTTTCTTCAGGTATGCCGAAGAACAGGGGATCCAAACAAGCTTATGTTTTGCAAAAGGTGTGATGGCGCTTACCATTGTTACTGCCAACATCCTTCACACAAGGTAGGGTGTGTACTGATTAGTTCTGAGTTGTATGCTGGGCTACAAAATGTGGAAAATATGCTTACTTTTGTTTATTCATGTTGCAGAATGTTTCTCCTGGACCTTATGTGTGCCCGAAACATACACAGTGTCACAGCTGTGGGTCAAAAGTTCCGGGAAATGGCTTAAGTGTGAGGTATTTATTATGAATATTGTATACTGTGGGTTTATTTTCTTCTTTCAACGGAGGTGATAAGATGATTGTTATTTTACTTGTGCAATTTGAAACATTGTAGTATCATAAAAATTTTGTTAGGCACCATGTTAGAATTTGTTAGGCACCATGTTAGTATCATAAAAATTTTGTACTTTTACTTTAGCATGTACTGGTGGACTCACTCCTTTCTTGTTACATTGACAGATGGTTTCTGGGATACACTTGCTGTGATGCATGTGGAAGATTATTTGTGAAGGGGAACTATTGTCCTGTGTGCTTGAAGGTATTAATTTATTGCTTGATTTTTGTTATATATGATGATGCCTGCCTTATATAATCCTGATATTCATACTATCTAGTTGCGATATATGCACACAGATAAAGATGGGTTTGTGATCCTATTTTGTAGGTTTATAGAGATTCGGAATCAACACCAATGGTTTGCTGTGATATTTGCCAGCGCTGGGTGCACTGCCATTGTGATGGAATCAGGTTCATACTTTTATAGACCCATTATAGTTTTGCTGTATTATCCTGCGGCCTGCCTTTACTTTTTCTTGGTCCCAAAGGGAGTAGTTTTGTACCATGGAACTTTGGGCCCCAATGTTTTGTGATAAAACATCTCCCCAGTAGACCTAGTAATTTAGCAAAGACTAATGGAACACATCTAGAGGAAACACTTCTATTTCCACCACCAGGTTTTTACTCTCTCAAATGTGTTTAGTTAGCCTTTATGGTCTGGGCTGTTTGTCTAGCAGTTCAATAAGCCTCTCTCTCTCCATATATAGTGAATTCTTCGTCGTAAATCTTCCTCCCTTTTGTTGATGTATTCTAAATGATCCAACTGAATCTTTTACTTTATAATTGGTGAATTGTTATTTTCATTTCCATGTGGGATTGCTTATTTCATTTAAAGGGTTTCTTTACTTTTTCAGTGACGAGAGATATCAGCTGTATCAATTAGATGGAAATCTCCAGTACAAATGTGCTACATGTCGTGGTGAATGCTACCAGGTTTGCTCAAATAATTTGGAATTTCTTAATTTTCCTTTTACTTGATTTACTTCTTGATTTTCTTAATTTGGAATTTCTTGATCTGTGCTGGAGATTTCCCTTTTACTTGCATTTTGTTTATCTTAATTTTCAACTTTGATTTACTTCTTACTTGGAATTTCTTTTACAGGTCAAGAATAATGAGGATGCTGTGGTAGAGCTTTGGAGGAGAAAAGACAAAGCTGAGCAAGATTTAATTTTTAGCTTGAGGGCTGCTGCAGGATTGCCAACTCAAGAAGAAATATTTTCTATTTCACCCTATTCCGATGATGAAGAAAATGGCCCTCAATTATTAAAGAATGAGTATGGGCGTCCGTTAAAATTATCTCTCAAGGGGTTAGTTGATAAGTCACCGAAAAAGACCAAGGACAGTGGAAAAAAATCTTCAAATAAAGTGTCTGCTAAGAAAAAGGAATATCAGGAGTTCTTCGTTGGTAAAACTGAAGTGATTCAGAGGTTTGGAGGACACGATGATCCTCAGTCTTTCGGATCTAGCTTGGGCTATGACAAGAATGATGAGGTGCCACCGTACAAAAATGCAGAACTTGACTTATATTCTTCTCCAATAGCTGGAAGTATTAGCCACACCGAAGAGATTTGCTCTGTCAATGAGCCAGGTGTTTTGAAGCACAAGTTTGTTGATGAGGTGATGGCAAGTGATGAAGATAGAACATCCAAAGCCATTCGTGTCAAGAGTAAGTCTCATGCTCTGGATAGTGGAGAGGATACTGGAAAGCATGCTGGCAAGTCAAAGCCTGTTAAAGGGAAGAAGTTAGTGATAAATTTTGGTGCACGGAAGATAAATTTGACCAAGTCTCCAACATCTGATGCTTCAACGTGTCAAAGAGAACAAGATTTGGTGACTGCCATTGGTATGTCTTTTATATGACGTGGTACTTGGCTTATTCTATTTCTTGCTTTTAGCATTGTCATTAGAAAATACGTTAAAAATCAGTTTAGTTTATTGAAGAGGATGAGTATCTCACTTATATATGTTTAGATAAAATTCTTTGAAATTGTAAGTTTACATATAACTCAAACTTTTTTCGATATACACAGCATCATAGTATTGTGATACGTGATTCTAAGCTTACATTATGATACCATCATTGAACATTAGGTAATAACAGATTACTGCTTTTTGCTCTGACTCTAGCTTGAGTTCGAGAGGATTACCAATGAATGTTCTTACAACCACCTATAACCAGCATTCATCAAATCTGCCCATTGCTGCCCTCTTTACAATCTCTCATTCAGTGTCCAGAAAGGTCGTGTGGGTTGTCAATTTGGGGTTTTAAAGCCACAAATAGTGATGTAGGAGTGGAAGGTAGATCCATCTGCCTTGTGAATATCTTGGCGATGTGTCGCTGAGATGGTGGACATTTGGGGTGTAAACCTTGGTTTCCTTCATGGACACCTGAAAATCTGCGTACATTTATGCTGACATTGACAAAAATGTATGTCAGACATACAGGGTTTTTCTTTTCTGAAGTGTTTTAGCCGTTAAAAGGGACCAACAAACATTATTCTCTTCCGAACTGCAATATTATTTGAAATACCGCTTGAATTTTGAGGCCCAGAACCATCGTTTCTAGTTTTGAGGGCCAAAAACCAATAATAGAAGTAGCTGCTTTATGGTGGATGTAGCCAGGTAACTTTAATTAATAAATAGAAATAGGCAAGTAAAAACTTCCTGAATAATGAAGAAGAATCAAATGAGTTGATAAGCAAATCGGTAGTGATGATGTGATATTCTGTTACGTTTACATTGTTCTATGTGTAGTTACTTATATATCTAGTTACCAGTAAGGGGGAAGATCTAAGATAATGCTTTATCTTTATCTCTCTAAATATATGTATGTATGTAGGGCTGTAGGGCTTTTTAGCCAAAATGGTCCCTGAGATTTGCATAACTCCTCACTTTGGTCCCTGAGATTTGAAATCAATAGAATTAGTCCTTGAGTTTGTCCATTATTTATTAAATTGAGGGTATATTTGTCATTTTGATCCTTATTTAACATAATTTTGCACGGAATGATCAAAATGATTGATGATGGACAATCTTAGGGACCACTTCTATTGATTTCAAATCTCAGGGACCAAAGTGATGTGTTATGCAAATCTTAGGGACCATTTTGGCTAAAAAGCCTATATATATTTTGTGTGTGTGTGTGTGTGTGTGTTTATATTGTATGTATATGTAGATATATGACTTGTGTTTCTATTCATGGGCAGGCGGTGAAGATGCCAGCCAGCAGAGAGGAACTGTTATGGTGGATAGACATGATGGTTCTGCTAATGCTAAAGGTATAAGGATTGCAACCCATTAGAATGGTGGAAAAGTTTGATCTTTTTTCACTTGATTAATAATTCGGTCAAAACTTGATGTTTTTTTTTTATGTTGTGTAATTGAAATCTTTGTTATGTTCTATAATGTGCAGATAAAAGCGATTATTCTGGCCCACTGAAAGTTCCAAAGGTTTCTGGGAGAGAAGGAAATTTTATAAAGTTGGGAAAAGTTAGGTCAGGAGCTTCAGATCAGAACCCCAAATTTGAAAGAGGGGATAAGGCTGATGGATATGAAGCCATTCAACCTGAGCAGACACCTGTTGCTTTTGGAAAAGGCATTGAAGGAGGCATGACTGCAGCTGTGCCTGTAGGTGAAGTCCCGACTTTAAGAAATGACAGGGTGTATTCCCGGAAGCATTCACATAGCAGGTCTAACATACGTAATGAAACCAATGATGCTTATGCTCAAACACCCGTGTCACATTCTTCGTCAAAAGATACCAAACCAACTTCGCTGAAGTTTAAGCTCAAGAAACCTAATATTGAAAATCAGAGTTCTTATCTTGAGGAAGAAAAAAATTGTGTCAAGGGCCAGCGGTCAAAAAGAAAGAGACCGTCATCTTTTGGGGAGAAGACATCATTTGTTGAGAATGATTCCAAGCCACAATCAGTTCATAATGTAATGGATGAGATTGATGTTAATTGGATATTGAAGAAACTGGGCAGAGATGCAATCGGAAAGCGAGTTGAAGTTCAGCAGCTATCTGACAATTCCTGGTGAGTTTGTTGTTTCTGTATAGTGTATTACTCAGTCTCATAGGACCCTAAATAAGATAAAACAAAATATTACAGTCCATACTAACATATAAAAGGATGTCTTGAGTTGTAAACTTGTAATGCCAACAATTTAGCCATGAAGGGGTTGTCGTTCATGTTTTCTGTTAAATGATTATTTTCCATGAAGACGTGGTTGTCAGTATCAAGTGTTACTTTAAGAGAACTTTTGGTGTGTTCATTTGTGCTGATTTCTTTCCTTTTTCCCTTTTTTTGTACAGGCATAAGGGAGTGGTTAGCGAAGTTATCGAAGGCACGTCAACGTTATCTGTTACTCTAGATGACGGCAAAGTCAAATCCCTGGAACTGGGGAAGCAAGGGGTTCGATTTGTATCTCAAAAGCAGAAAGGGTCAAGAACATGAGGACGTACAACTTGTCGGTGGTGATGATCAATCTCATCTGGAGACTTCCTTCCACATTAATATGGAATGGAAATCACTTGCCTCTAAAAGGGCGGAAGAGATAACGTGTTGTAGTATATCCGGTGGCTTGTATGTGCAGGGCTGTTTAGTTTCGTCGTCCTTGAAGAATTAGTTCTGGTCAAGTAGGGTAAATTATGAGGAAAGCAGGTTTTCTTTCGTTCTTTTGTTTTTTTTTTTTGTTCTATAGACAGCTAAGCTACCTTATTCTCGAAATGTATTTGTATACTCCGACTTGAACTTTGATATTTCAGAATTCGCTGTAACAGACAGGATAGGAATGAAAGTTGTTTTCGTATCGGGTCAGATGCGTTTACCATCTTTGAAGTTGATGGAATTGAATACAGTGGTGAAGTGAATGCTTCCGGCGTTAGTTTGTTGGCTGAAATTTGTCCGTCAATTAGAAAGCATCCCGTCCTTGAGTCATTGTTCATGCAGATTGTGGTGCCTCATTGCTGACTACACCCGAGTGGGAGTCGATTTTGGTGGAACCTGGAAGAGTGGTGGTGACGATGGTAAAACTCTTTCGGAGGAGAGGCCATACAAGTTGTAAATGTCTAATTGGATAACTTTGGGTCTGTAATCCCGAACCCAGGATGACAGACCCGGTACTAGAACTCGGGCACCCCGAGCCCTAGTTTGCATGAGAGACCTTGAACCCTGCAACCAACTTTGCCGGATAGCGAGTTTAGTTTCCTCTTTAGGCCATTCATAAAACTCATTAACAGTTAAAAACCCTCGAAAAGAAACTCCGTTCCGAAGCAGTTTTTGCAATCACTTCAAACATGAAGTAAACTCCGTCCCGAAGCAGTTCTTGCAATCACTTCTCAAATATGAAGTAATATAACTGAGAAACTAATGTGTAGGAGTTATTTCTTTCGTAAACCTTTTCAACCGATAGAACTATACAGGTGGAGGTGGCAAGTCTAGTAGAAGCCAAAATCCGACACAATCATCCCCGTCCAAGTCCCCCTGGATTGCAAGGAAGTGCAAGCCTCCGCAATCCTTCTTTGCTGCTTCCCAAGCTTCAGCTTCACTTGTTGTTTCAGGAGTCTTATTGTAGGTGGCGTAAATATATCGGCCAGAGATTCCAACGGAAAGAAGCAAGCGAGCCCGTGACAAATCAACTTCAATCGAGCAAACTTCCAACCCATTCATCCAAGCTGCACCAGCATATAGCAAGATGCGATCAGGATCCCTTATAGACTTATAGTTAGATGAACATAACAAAACTTTACAAGATGCAATAGGAATTAGGAAGCTGTTTATATTTGTCAATTTACTCAGACCAACGGTTCTTATTTAACAATCTAATGACATAACATGTCACGCTATCTGTATGAAGGACATCTGCGTATGGATATATGCAAGTAAATATGCATAAGAAAAAAGAAGATGATAGTCGAGAGTAAACACCTGCTAGCGGTTTTGCACGTGAAGATGCAACTGCCAATCCTGGAATCAAAGTCTTCTCATCAATTTCAATCCCTAACAAATCCAAATCTAGACTTGCGCCAAACACGAGGTTCGTGTCTAAGGATGAGATTTCCTCTTGAACAGCTGAAACCAGGAATTAGAATTAGTAAGGGCACATGAAATGTTTAGAAGAAATACCGGATGAATAAGGCAGGTCAGAGAATGTGACTTGTTATATTTGTCGAAATGTCACCATTAGCAAGTCCTTTACCTGAAAAGGGCAACTGAACAAAGGCCCATTTCTCGCCAACAAGATTTTCCGGAAGTTCCATTGGGAAAGGGTTATCCAATGCGAGGAGCGGCTTAGATCCTTTCTGGAAACCAGGATGGCGTGTGTACACTGTCTCATAGCGTTCTTCCAGCCACAAAAGCAGCGATAGGCACTGAAAAAAGCAATGTTCTAAGAGAATAACCAGACAGAGAAAGCAGTTCTACCAGAAAAAAGAAAAGCTTCATTACTAACTGTTGATAGTGTTTCAAAGACGTGTAACTTCGGCATCTCTGTGGCAGTATCGCCATAATTCAATGGTACATATGCTAAAAAAAAAGGGAGAATGAATGAAATGCTCGTCTGAAAGAAATCTTAAAAAGCGACTACTTGGTTTGGTGAAAACATCTTGTTGTGCTGTTCCCTTAAGGGGAAATTAAAATCCATGTCAACAAGCGATGGAGAAAGGAAGTGAGACCATAGAAATGCTTCCTTAAGAGAGATGATCGAGAGTGTTTAGTGCAGGTAAATATTACCACTAGTCTAGTCTAACATCAACGTACTTCTGTAGCGGCCCTCTAAATTCTGCAGGCTATTAGCCTAACTTTCTTAAGTTACTTGATTAGTAAAAATGTCTTCGTAATCAGTTGTGGTTGAAAAAAAAAAAAGCTTCCTCAATCTGTATATGTTCCGAAAATTAGAGAATTGACAAGAAAAACATGCTTACCCGTTTACTGGGAATAGGCTTTATACCGAGCTCGTTACATGCTTTTGTGATAATTGTCTGCATCTGTGACCTACATAATCCAATTGAACAAAACCAATCATAAAAGTTGAACCATTACCAAATCCCAGCTGACATGCTTTCTCAAGCATGCACAATCCACAGAAGCACACATTATGCACAAAATAAACGGCTAAGTTCAGCTACTTTAACCCTCTAGTTTACTAATTGTTACATGAAAGAACAATGACTATATTTCCTCACTTTTTTTCGAAATATTTCGCGCCTGAGTGACAATGTGAGGGTAAATTGGAGTTTTACAAACGTAAAGCACCTCACATGTGCTCCAAACGTGCTGATTTCGTTAAAAAATTGGCAAAATTTAAGCCATTGTTACGGATTCGTAACAACTAGTAAGACAATAGTTGCGCCAACCCCATGAGCGCACCTCTCCCATTTGTTATTAACGTACTTGTCAATTTGTTCGACACATATGAATGACTAAACCTTGTTCAATTTAACTTGCAGAGATGATCTTTAAATGAAGATTAAGAAAATGAATGGTTCTGATTACGACCAGGAGAAATTTACCTGAAGTAGCGGATTTTATCCGGCAGAGGGACACCTAATTCGTCACTAATGGACACAATAGCATCCTTCAAAGTAATGCTGTTGATAACATTGTTTGGAAAATATTTCGTAAACTGCAGAGACAGCGATTCGTCACAAACCACCAGCTCCCACACCTTCTTCCCTCTGATATCCAAAATCGGCCTGGAGCAGAAGTCCAGCTCCCACTCCGAAATGCTCTCCGGGTCGGTTTCCGGGTCGAGGTAGCTCAGCTCCTTCGTTGGGTCGTCGTCCACTTCATCGAATTCCTCCTCCTCTGTTTCTTGTGTCGTGGAAAAAGAGCTTTCCGAGACGGAATTGGGACGGAAACAGCGGAGTATTGGCCGGGATTTTGAGGGATTGGTGGAGAGAGGAGATGTGATTTTGATGGGTTTTGCCCGGTAGACAAACTTGGAGATGGGTTTGTGGTATTGAAGGGTGGGGGTTCTGATTCTGGTGGTGTTGAAGCTGAAGCTCGCCATGGAAGTAGTGAGAGCAAGGAAGTGAACTGATAGGAGTATGCGGGAAGTAGAAAAGACGGTTAATGCGGTTATTTCTCCACCACATATATTTGAAGATGATTGTGGGCTCCCGGGTAGGGAGTTTGATGGCCCAAAAAGTATGAGTGGGCTTTTTTATTGGGCTACTTTTACCATGGCCATAATAATCCCACACGCCAAGCCCAATAGATAACGACCTTTCGTTTTCGACTGGACCTTTGTCGTTTCCCTCCCTCGACCAAGAAGTGCCTTATCAAGCTATCAGCCTCCCTCCCGAGAGTCCATGGAGCCAACAAACACAACCAGCAGGAGCCTCTGAGATTCTCTCCGAACGTGAGTTTAACAAATCCAGACCCATAAGAAAAATGAAGTTTCCAACTTCTTCTTCGTATTCGTATTCCTCTGTTACTCCTATTCATTCGGTTTTTCTTCGCACAAAAAACCGTGGCAAATTGTCGTTTAATCTATTTCAGGGCACTTCTTCTCCAACAACCACCGCATCCACCACTACTTCCACTTCCACTTCCTCCTCCTCCTCTCAAAACCATCAACTCCTCAGCGGTAGCATACCCGCCGCCGCCATGGTTTCTTCTCCCGCCACCCACCCCCACCACGCCCACTACCCTCCTCCTTTGTTTAGGTTCTCCCTCCCTCTCTCTCTTTTTACTTATCGATTGATTTGCAAATTGCATTGCTTCCCATGAGGTTTATGGTTTTTGTGGAATTGGGTTTTGTTGGTTTTGCAAATTTGCAGTGTTGCCCCGATGATGGAGTGGACTGACAATCACTACAGGACTTTGGCCCGGCTTATTTCGAAGAATGCCTGGCTCTACACTGAGATGCTTGCTGCTGAAACCATTGTTTACCAGAAGGATAATCTGGTAAACCATATTTATAAATACTCTTTCTGCTAGTGTTGCATTTTTGTAGCCTCAATTGAGACATTGGACTTCGTTTTGTATAACATTAGAAAGAATTGTCGAGTGTCACTTCGGAATCCAAAAGCTTCGAAATAATGTCAACGGAGAATATAATTCGGCAGAAATTGGTTTTCACAAGATATTTTGAATTGATGTAGTCATCCAATAGAATGGATAGTTGGATAAATATCTTCCATGCGTTTAGTTGACATTCTCTTACAAGAAGTGTTTAGTTGAATTAGATAACTTTATAAGGTGGGATCTCTGATTACCGATTTCAGTCAGTTGAATATTTTGAATTTCTAATGCTATAGTAAAAGGGTGTTCATGGACTTCATACAAGACACATGATCGTGCTACTACATTTAGAACACATTAGTGCCTCTAATTGAGATCTCTGTGTTCCCAGAGGATACTTGATGCTTTTTCTCTCCATATACACCCAAATGTAGACAAGGGAGCCGTTTGCCAAAACTTTCTGCACTCCCTATTAACTTTACCACACATCTGAGCCCAAAAGACGTCTCTAATGAGCCAAATTCTACCCCATTGAACCCCATGGGATTTCATATTGTATAAGACTAGAAAGAATTGTTAAGTGTCACTTTAGAACCTGGAAGCTTTGAAATAGTCTCAACCAAACAAGTAATTTGGTGGAAATTGTGAAGTTGATTTCACAAGATACCATTATGGTTGTTTTGAGTTGATGTAGTCATCCCATAAAAGGAATAGTTTGACAAATATCTTTCATGTGCTGAGTTGAAATTTCTTTAGAGGAAAGTGTATAGTTGAAATTGATAACTTCATGCGGTGGGGGTTTCTGATCATTTTTGCTAGAGCTTATAAACGATGCACATACTTTTTTTCTCTTTCCTTTCTAATCCATCTTTATGTTAGTTAATGTATTATTTCTCCTCATGGCAGACTGTAATGCAGATTAAAGTTCGGTTCTTTTATTTTTATTTTTGCCCCGTTATGTTTATGTTTTATTAAATTTTGGCATTAACAGTTTCATTTATTTCTTGATTTTTCTTGTGCATTTATGTTTGGATTTTGACAACTGATAGTGGGACTTTTTATCAGGACAGATTCTTGGAATATTCTCCAGAACAACATCCTATTGTTCTTCAAATTGGCGGGAATAATTTGGAAAACCTCGCCAAAGCGACTGAGCTTGCTAACCCTTACAAATATGATGAGATCAATTTTAAGTTTGTGCTCTTTATTTAAGCTTTTGTTCATTGAATTTATCTTTCAAGTTTTCTCTGACCCCTAATCTGACCCCTACGGTTTACCAGTTGTGGATGTCCGAGTCCAAAAGTAGCTGGGCATGGGTGCTTTGGTGTTCGTCTTATGCTTGATCCAAAGGTTTGATAACATTTCTCATTATATTTTTATTTGTAACTTTGCCACAAATATGTAAGATTTTTTTTTTCTTTATACTGTGCTCTGATAAAGATGTTTGGTCTTTACAAGGAAAGTTTGTTGCTGAGGCTATGTCAGTAATTGCTGCGCACACAGATGTACCTGTCAGCGTTAAGTGTCGAATTGGTGTTGATGATCATGACTCATATAACGAGCTCTGTAAGTTCCCATTTTCTGGTTCTGTTTATATAGTCAGCAAAGTCAATATCAATATAGTAAAAAAGAAAGACACTGGAAAATCCAGCGAATGATGAACTGAGGACACATGGTTTCTTGCATAATAAAAATAGTTATGCTTGAATTTTGTATTCTGTGTTTGACTATACTTTCAAAGTCCTTATTTATTGCTTTATGATTGTGTCGTTACACCGAAAACACAATGACATTCAAAATCTCTACAGCATTGGAAGCATAAATCTTGATCAGTTTGGTGATTTTGCATATTTTTCTTACCTTAAATTCCAAATGTCTATCTGAATTTGAAGGGAATATAGCCATGCCTTTTTTAGTTTCTATGGTTGCATCCTCACTTAATTGTGTTGCACCTGTCTCTCCTTTTCAGGTGATTTTATTTACAAGGTTTCTTCTCAATCTCCAACTAGCCATTTCATAATACATTCACGGAAGGCACTGCTTAATGGAATTAGCCCGGCTGAAAATCGAAGTATTCCGCCTCTTAAGTATGTATTCTGTTATTTCATATTTTGCGAACTTATATTAATTTAGTCACTTTACTGATATGTTTATCTCAGAACTGGTATTTTGAAATGCTTAGATTAAATTTGTAAATATTTGTAGATCACATTCACAACTAACATACTACCTCTTTATTATTGATCACATTTTACTTTATTGCAGATATGAGTACTTTTATGGCCTCTTGCGTGACTTTCCAGACTTGAGATTTACAATAAATGGGGGCATAAACACCGTTGAGGAGGTAAGCCTTGTCATAAGGACAGAACAATTATATTGTAATTCAGATGATATCCATTTTCTAGCTACATTTTTATTCAACTCGTTATTTTCTATAAAGTTTTGCGTCATCCATTGGGACAGTAGTTGTAACTTGGGGTATTGTGTCCCTGCTGTCATTTCCTTTTTGTTGAGAAGATTGTATTTTCTGAAACTTTCTTCATTGTAATTGGTCAATACAGCATATTTGCAAAATTTAACTGTTCTTATCTTGATGTTTCAACTTTGTGCATATATATATGAACTGGCTATCCTGGTTTCTAACATGATTTGGATATATGATGATAGTGATACAACAAAGCTGTTGAAAATTTCATTTTGTTGTCTTTTAGTTGATGCAAAACCTTTATGTTGACTCCCACTGACCTTTATTTCATGTTGTTTCCCCCTTGAATTTTAGGTCAATGCAGCAAGAAGGGCAGGAGCTCATGGTGTAATGGTTGGACGTGCTGCATATAATAAGTATGTAATGTCATAATTTGAATTTTCTTTTTCCTTTTGGTAAATTGCTGCAAGAACTTTCAAATTTGGTTATACATATTTCATGTCCCTATCTTATGACTGATATTTTTATTTCATTTTTGTGTCCGAGTCCACATGTAATTCTAGCTCTTCGAGTGAAACTAGAACTCTGTCAGTATAGTTTTTGTTTCCTATCAAAGAACCAAATGACATCCTTGCGGGAAAACAAGGGATTAAGTAGAAGATGCGAAACTTGAAAGAATGAAAATAGATTCGCTGATTTCTGTGAAATTTGAGCATGGAGTGTTTGGAGGTGGGAAGAAAGAAACCTCTTATGCTGAATGAAGACTTGAATGATCAAGACTTGAATGAAGACTAACTACTAGCTTTAATGACTCCACCATATTAAAATACCCCTAACATTTTGGGTTTTAAGACTCGTGTTAACATTAGTTTAGGTTCTTATTTTATTTAGATATAGAATTCTGATAGTCCTTTCTATTGCAATGTTAATTTGTGATTCCAAAGTTGATTGACAACCTTTGTACATTTTTCAATAGACCATGGCATACTCTGGGACATGTTGATACTGTAGTTTATGGAGCACCAAGCAGTGGTGTAACGCGGCGTCAGGTCTGCAAACTTGACTGTAAATAGGTGTATCTACTCCGTTTCCATTGAATTTTTACAGCCCATAATTATCTGTTCTTCCACCTTTAGATACTGGAGAAGTTTCAAGTGTATGGAGATACTGCTGTGGGAAGATATGGACGCAAACCAACCGTGCGAGATGTAGCAAGGGTTAGTACTACCAACTATGATCCTCATAATATTATGGTGCTATCTGAAAAGTTTTACTCGTACCCTTGTACAAGTCATAATAGAACAGATAGAATATGCCAACAGCCTCTTCACGCACACACGAAAATGTCGAATTGACACTATTATGTTATTATTTTCCACATTTTCCTTACTCCTAGATGATTTTTTTTATAAAGAAAATCAGGAAAGAAAAATTGGGCAGCTTTCAACTGATTGTCTTTTGATGTCAATTTAGCATTCAGTTCCATGGGTCTCTTCAGTCTTTTCACATTTCACATTACAAGCACCAAAAGGGCATTATGTATATTATGTAATTTGACACATGTTGCTTATCTGACTCAATCTGCTTTGTTTAAGGGCTATCTTTTTTTTTTTTTGGGTTGAATACACAGGGATTGCATCACCCTTTTTTCTCCTACCATAATAACTTTGGTGTAATTGCATCACTCTTTTTGTTCTACTGCAGCCTTTGCTGGGTCTTTTCCATTCGGAACCTGGGAATGGTCTGTGGAAACGCAAAGCTGATGCTGCTTTCCTGCATTGCACGGTATTATTTTATTATCCTTGTATACTTATTAGTTCCACTTTTAGGATTCAATACATTATCTAAATTCAGGGGAGGTTTCTGAAACACAGGACTTTGAAAGTTATAATCCATCCCCAATCAAAGCCTAATATTCATTCATTATTTTCCGATGGTTTTATTTACGTCCAAGGAATTATGTTGTTCCTGAGTTGCTTAAGTTTCTGATATGGTTCTTGAACCTTGCAGACTATGAAAGAGTTTTTTGATGAAACGCTTGTAGCACTTCCTGACTATGTTTTGGATAAACCTATTGGGGAGCCACCATCAGGCAGTGACGATCCTTTCGCGAACATACACAGTTTGCTACCTCCGGTGTATGAATCAAGGGAACTTGAACTGCAATATGCTTAGCCGGTGTCTATTCAAGATATATACTTCTGGCGGCGAAGCCCGTTGTCAAATTTTTGGAATGTAACATGATTGATCCCAGGACCCATGTAACGACATTCATCCTACATGTCAGTGTGTAGATAGTGAAAAACATATATCTTGTAAAGCAGTCGCTTTTGGATAGTGACTAGCAATTTGTGTTTTAAGTACTACATATCTTGCTTGTATACGAAGAACCTCGCTCTTAACTGGAGCAATTTGTTCACTGATTTCGTAAGAAAATACAATGACTTTCAGATGTCGATTGTTATTTGTGTTTGGTGATTGATAAAATGCTTGTTTTGTTTCTCGTTTCAATGTGGAACAGGCAATCGATTTTTCGATGATAAAAAACTGGAATACCCGTTATTTTTATGTTCTTCAATTGACTACGAACTTTGGAATTTAACCAATTGATCGGCTTCTAAATTTGCAAGGGTTGGGCCTTGCTTTGTAAAGAGGTTGTTTTCGATCACAAAATAGCAACCCTTTCGTGGCGTTAAGGCTCGCGCTCAAATATCTGCAACTAAAATTTCTTCCGTTGAAGTCTGTAATTTTTCGTCCCATTTTTGCTTTCATTACTTTACGCTGGTGGGAGACGAACGGAGTTAAACCTCTGTAAACTGAGAAGACAGGTGTCGCAAGGAGGGTGCAGACGGAGGGTGGGCAAAGGCTTTGTGGGCACACCAGATTCGAACTCGAAAGATCAATTAATTAATTAATTAATTACTTAATTAAGTTGAGGTCTCTCTAGAATCTTGCTCGATCGTTAAAAACCAAACACAATACAGATCCCCTCACTGTCCTCTTGTGGATCTCATCATACGCTTACAAGTTACTGCCTATAAACTCCAAGTAAGTCCCGCTTTTCCTTTTCTATTTCCCGTTTTCTGTTTGTTTCCCGAGAAAATTCTAAAGAAAACGAAACCCTTGCTAATTTTTGGTTTGGAATTCGAATGCAATTGCATCAAATTTTGCTTCTTTGATTTGGGTATTTGCAGAATTTTGAGAAGACCCATTGGATTGGATTATACAAGGTTGAAGTGATGGAGGATGTTCGGGATCAGGAGCAGGCTGTGGCTGAGCAGCAAAGTCAACCACTTGGTAATGTTTAGTCATACTTTTGGCCTTAATTTTCACTCAATCAAGTCTTTCAGCTACACTTGGTTTCTGTAAAAAAGCAAATACATGTCAAATCTAAGACTCTTAGTTGTTTTTTAGCTTCAAATATATGTCAAACTAACCCGATAAGCGGGTTTTCGAGCGATTGAGTTGGACTGAATGAATACATGGAGATGTTTTCTTATCCTTTTCTACTTACTTTTTTCAAGAAAAATTCTCCTATAGATCATTATCTAGGGGAAAACTTATTGTTTCATTTACTAATTGATAAGATTTTTTGAAATACTTTGTATATCGATTATCGAGAAGGAACACAAGAGTTTGACATTATGACTACCGCTTCCACTACACTGATCCATCATTCCTCCATGCTTTTATTTTGAGTAACTAAGAAATTCTGTGTTCCAAAACTCATGTAGTATAAGTGGGGATGGCAGCTATATAGTCCCTGTATAATGTGCAGGGGGAAGAAGAAGTTTGTCGTTCCCCCTCTGCTTATGAGTGAATTAGATTCCAAATAATCATATAGTATGGAGCACTGTAATTCCTATAGGGTGTTGCAATCCATGTGAGCCTTGGAAAAAGGCCATCGCAATATAGACTACTACTCATCCTTTCATCTTCTTTGTAGGTCAAGATGGTGAAAGTGAAATAGTAACCGAAGGTGCTACCTTTGTGCATGGGGAACCTTCTCAAGATGCTAATGGCCCCCCAAAAGTTGATTCTAAGGTGGAAATCCTTCACGAGAAAGTCACAAAGCAAATCATTAAGGAAGGTCATGGTCAAATACCTTCCAAGTATTCAACATGCTTCTGTAAGTGTCAAGTGGTTGCTTATTCTTGTACTTCTAAATATGGTAATCTTTGGACAGTGCCATGTACATTAGTTGAAAATCTAATAATTGTTATTTGTGCATGTAAAATTTTACTGTGGGAGTAAGACATGAATGAGATTGTGACTTGCAAACAGACACACACAACATCCACGTTCACAGAGTTGTGTGTGTGCATAGGAGGAGTAATTGTGCATGCATTAGAATTTAAAAAAGGATGCTTAAGAAGGCTAAGATACGTGTAGAGAGGTCTTGTAGCGAATTTTTACTCCGGTTTTTTCAATCACTGATTGATTGGCATATGTGTGATAGTGCACTACAGGGCATGGACTGAAAGCACGGGACACAAGTTCGAAGATACAAGGGATGAACAACGACCACTTGAAATGATTTTGGGAAAAGGTATTAGCCTTGCCGGGTAGTCTGTTACCGTTGATATACACAAAATATATGAAAACTGAGTCCTGGCGTGTTCCTTGTTCAGCCTGAAATTAGTTTTGTGATTTCTGTATTGCATTTATTCTCTGTAATTACTTGTCATTTCAGATGATTTGGGTCCATAAGCCTTTAAGCATTATGTAGTGGTATTAAATACAATGGACTTCTTATTAGTAGTATATTTTTGTTACTGCAACAGAGAAAAAAGAAATGACTGGCTTGGCTATTGGGGTGTCCAGCATGAAGTCTGGAGAGCGTGCCCTATTACATGTGGGCTGGGAGTTAGGGTATGGGAAAGAAGGGAGCTTTTCTTTTCCGAATGTACCACCATTGGCAGATATATCATATGAAGTTGAGCTTATTGGATTTGATGAAACCAAAGAAGTAAGTTGCTCACTTGCGCACAAATGTCTTTCCAAGTAGTTACCAATGGAAGTTTCAGAATCTCTTTTCAGGAACTTGCTTCAGTAATATAGTAACATGTATATCTGTGGGTTCTGCCTTTCATAGGGGAAAGCTCGTGGTGACATGACTGTGGAGGAAAGGATTGGAGCAGCAGATAGAAGAAAAATGGATGGAAATGCTTTATTTAAAGAGGAAAAACTGGAGGAGGCAATGCAACAGTATGAAATGGTGACGCACTCGTAATTCTTACGTACTTCATTTATGGCTGATGACCTTTTGAGTTGTAGAGTCTCTTTTCTATGTTTCCTTCTGACCAGATTCTGGTGGGTTTTCTCAGGCTATAGCATATATGGGTGACGACTTCATGTTCCAGTTGTTTGGGAAGTACAGGGACATGGCTTTGGCTGTTAAAAATCCATGCCACCTTAACATGGCAGCGTCTTTTATAAAGCTCAAGCGCTATGAAGATGCCATTGGACAGTGCAGTATTGTAAGTATAATGCTCTCACAAGAAAGTCATCTAATTTCATCTGTTCAGCGACTGTGCTATTCATCATTATATACTTAGAAAGTTGGGTTTGTAGGCTTATTTGGCATTCTGTGAATTTTGAATCTTCATTCACTCTAACCTGCCATTTTGGATTGCCATCGAAATGAAAATGCTTTTAGTGTGGACCAGTGAAAAATTTGTAGGCTCACTAGCACCATTCTTCAATCAATAATCGAATTTTGGGTCTCATGCGACTCTTATGATCTCTAGTATGTTACTTTCCATGTTTTATCCTGTTGTTCATACTATGTGGATGTTATAACTCAAAATTGGCAAATGCAACTAATGTCTTGTAGTTGATTTTTCTGCATCGTTTTGTATGGAGTCTGCTGATATTACCTTATCATGAATACACATAAATTGTCAATGAAACTAACGCCTATGATTGATTTTTCTGCATTGATTGGAGTGGGCAGATATTTACATTTTCATGAATACCCATAAATTGTCCATGCAACTAACGTCTATTAATTTATTTTTCTGCTTTGCTAGGAGTTGGCAGATATTTACCTTTTCATGAATACCCTTAAATTGTCATTGAAACTGTGTTAACTGTAATTGGATGCATACTTGTAGGTACTAGCCGAGGATGAAAACAACGTCAAGGCGCTATTTAGGCGAGGAAAAGCCAGAGCAGAGCTTGGGCAGACAGATGCTGCGCGGGAAGACTTTCTAAAGGCGCGCAAATTTGCACCTCAAGACAAAGCTATTGCAAGAGAGTTACGTCTGCTTGCTGAACACGACAAGGCTGTTTATCAGAAACAAAAAGAAATCTACAAGGGAATTTTTGGACCAACCCCAGAGCCAAAACCCAAACGGAATAATCGGTTGATCATCTTTTGGCACTGGCTATTGTCATTGTTCTATCGTCTCTTCAGGCGCGAAAGGCATAAGGCTGAGTAGCCAGAGATCTTAAGCTCTTAAATTGTATGACAAACGAGGAAATTCATGTACTGAACCTATTCTAGTAAACAGGGCTTATGAATTCTGACCCTAAGGTTTGTTCGTTTACGTTGTGGGACGGAGTTTAGATGCCAATGTTTTTAGTCAGGAGCGAAGATATATTGATCAAATTGAACTGTTCTAAACTATTAGACAAAAGTTTGTTTACTGACTTTCGGTTGTGTAATTTCCATCGCTGCTGTGATCTTTTAAAGGAAAAACTAATGAAAAGAGCTTGAAAACTTTGAGTTTTAACGATAAGGACAAAATAAAGGATAAAGTGAATAATACTATGATTGATTTTTTAATGTAAAAATATGATTTTTCGTTAAAGTGCACGGTACCGGAAGCTTTTCGTTAAAATTCTCATCTTTTAAATGGTGTGTATAATGCGTCAATTTGTTTCTTTGGAGTAATGATTCTTGTTTGTTTAGTGTAACTTTGGCTGGAGAATTTGGTTTCTTTAGTTACGAGTTTAGGGGTCTACATGGATGGGAGTGATTTATACGCAAGGATTTGGATTTTTAGTGGCCTATTTGTCGATTTCTTCTCTTCTTTTTCTAAACTTGTAAGAAACTGCTAATTTTCTCATGAACTTTAATTTTAGCTAATTGCACTCCTAAACTTTTATACTTGGCCAATTTCCCAACTAAACTTTAATTTTAGCCGATACTTCTCTTAATTTTTTATAATTAGTCAATTTTTTCCCTAAATTTTAATTTTATAATTGCAAAAATGTAATTTTATCTCTAATGTGGATAACATATTGTTTTTCTTCTTCTTCTCTTCCGTTAGTTTAGTCCGTACACTATTTGTTTGAACTTTAGGGCTTAGGGGGGACTTAAAGTTCAGTGGAGAAATTGGCTAATTATATAAGTTCATGGGGGTAATCAATTAAAACTAAAATTCATAGGGAAAATTGACCAATTATAAAACTTTAGGAGGCAATCCGCTAAAATTAGAGTTTAGGGGAAAATTGGTAGTTCCTTACAAGTTAGGTGAGAATGGATAGCTCCTTACAAGTTCAGTAAGGAAATCTGCCAATACCTCTAATAAAAACTATAAAACTAGTAGGGAGCGCTTGGAATTGAGGTTTCAAATATCCTCAATCCAAACGGACCCAATTACAATTTATGACTTCCCTTGTCCCGTGATTAAGGGTTTTAGCCTTAACTTGCCGAAAACAGTCTCAACTTATTTTGACAAAAAAAATTCATAGACTAATGGTATGTTTACTACAGTGGAATGGGAGTGGAAAAAAGGAAAATTGATTCTCTCTCAAGTGATTCCACGGTTTAATAGTCTAATAATTTTTTAGGAATAAAAATGTAGGCGGACACACTCATGAAAAATCATGAATTCCAAATTTCAACACCTAGGGGTATGTGATTTTGACTCCAAGAGAAAGCTGCGAGATGGAGATTCGCATTGCGTGAGATTATTATAAAATTTTGAAATTTATCCTAAATTTTTTATTTTAAGGCTTACTTTTAACTACTCTTTAAAATTCGATTTCAATGTCACTTTGCCCTCTAAAACTTAAAAGTCGTTACTTTGATCTTTGAAACTCAATTTCGAGTCGTCATTTTGCTCCTTGTAACTCGATTTTGATCCTACATTGCCCCTTGAAACTCAATTTCGATCCCATTTTACCTCCTGGAACTCAAAAGTTGCTACTTTACCCTTGAAACTCAATAGTCACTCCACTTTAGCTTGTTTCAATGTATTCCTCTAAGTAACGTATCGTTAAGTTTATTTATGTGGCATAATTAGGGCCCACTTATGGCTGACATGGCACAAATATAAAGGTCACGTATCCAATCAAATGGTGCCACATAGATTGAAACAAAAAAATATAAATTTTCAAACATTGTATAACATATTATAAAATAGGAAAAGTAAGAAAAATAGCAAAAATGATTCATGGGTTTCATCTCTCCGACCCCTCTCTCTCCCCTCTGTCTAATCATCGTCCATACACTCATCCCTTCTCCCAGCCACCTTATCATTAGTTTCATTAATTTCATTATTTCTTGTGTTCTTTATAAAGTCGGCTGGTGAAGAGAGAATGAGGTACAAAAAACCTACTCGTCTCCTTCCATACTGTTCTTCCTTTTTGTTTTTTCATAGAAAACGTATAATGGAATATGGTTTTCTTATATTCATCTCCAACTAGGTTTACACCTTTTATACAAGAATACAGTAAACAAGATCCTAAACAAAAGCCTAGACACAAGGATCGTCAAGGACTAAACAAGGAAAGTAAATAACAATAATATCAACAATATCAATTAATAATATTGACTAATCTGTGGAGATACTTTCCTTAACACTCCCCCTCAAGTTGGAGTGTATGTTAATGACACCCAACTTGCTAAGTAATACTTCAAACTGTGTTGAACTCAATGGCTTGGTGAATATATCAGCCGGTTGATCACTTGTCCTCACGTACGCCGTACGTATCATCCCTTCCTGAATCTTCTCTCGTACTAGGTGACAATCAATCTCTATATGCTTCGTTCGCTCATGGAAAACGGGATTGGAGGCAATGTGTAATGCTGCTTGATTGTCACAAAACAACTTGGCAGGTTGTGAATCACTCACTTTCAGATCTTTCAAAATATTCTTCAACCATATGATTTCACAACATGTGGTGGCCATGGAACTGTAAAATGTTCGTCTGGGAGTAAGACATGAATGAGCTTGTGACCTGCAAACAGACACGCGCAACATCCACGCTCACAGAGTTGTGTATGCGTATAGAACTAATTGTGCATGCGTATAGGCATGCCTAAGATGCATGTAGACAGGTCTTGTAGTGAATTTTTTTACTCTGGTTTTTTTCAGTCACTGAGTGATTGGCATATGTGTGATAGTGCACCACAGGGCATGGACTGAAAGCACGGGACACAAGTTTGAAGACACATGGGATGAACAACGACCGCTTGAAATGATTTTAGGAAAAGGTATTAGCCTTGCCGAGTAGTATGTTACTGTTGATATATACAAAATGTATGCAAACGAGTTCTGGCATGCTCCTTCTTCAGTCTGCAATTAGTTTTCTGATTTCTTTATTGCATTTGTTCTCTGTAATTACTTGTCATTTCAGATGCTTTGGGTTCAAAAGCATTAAAGCATTATGTAGCGGTATTAAATACAATGGACTTCTTATTAGTAGTATATTTTTGTTTACTGCGACAGAGGAAAAAGAAATGACTGGCTTGGCTATTGGGGTGTCCAGCATGAAGTCTGGAGAGCGTGCCCTATTACACGTAGGCTGGGAGTTAGGGTATGGGAAAGAAGGGGGCTTTTGTTTTCCGAATGTTCCACCATTGGCTGATATATCATATGAAGCTGAGCTTATTGGATTTGATGAAACCAGAGAAGTAAGTTACTCACTTGTTCTCAAATGTCTTCCCAAGTAGTCAACAATGGAAGTTTCAGATTCTCTTTTTCAGGGAGTTGCTTCAGTAATATAGTAACATATATATATCTGTGGGTTCTGCCTTTCATAGGGGAAAGCTCGTAGTGACATGACCTTGGAGGAAAGGATTGGAGCAGCAGATGGAAGAAAGATGCATGGAAATGCTTTATTTAAAGAGGAAAAACTGGAGGAGGCAATGCAACAGTATGAAATGGTTACGCACTTGTAATTCTTACATATTTTATTTATGGCTGATGAGCTTTTGAGTTGTACAGTCTCTCTTCTATATTTCCTTTCTGACAAGATTCTGGTGGGTTTTATCAGGCCATAGCATATATGGGTGACGACTTCATGTTCCAGTTGTTTGAGAAGTACCGGGACATGGCTTTGGCTGTTAAAAATCCATGCCACCTTAACATGGCAGCGTGTTTTATAAAGCTCAAGCGCTATGAAGAAGCCATTGGACAGTGCAGCATTGTAAGTATAATGCTATCACAAGAAAGTCATCTAATTTCATGTGTTCAGGCGATTGTGCTATTCATCATTAGATACTAGAAAGTTGGATTTGTAGGCTTATTTGGGAGCATAACTGCATCTGTAAGTTCGAATCTGCATTCACTCTAACCTGCCATTTTGGATTGCCATAGAAATGAAAATGCTCTTAGTATGGACCAGTGAAAATTTTGTAGGTTCACTACTCACTAGCACCATTCTTCGTTCAATAATCGAATTTTGGGTCCTATACGAATCTTATGATATCCTGTATGTTACTGTCCATGCTTCTTCCTTTTGTTCAAACTTCAAACTATATGGCTGTGATAACTTAAAATTGTCAATGCAACTGCATCTGTTGATTGATTTTTCTACATTGCTTGGAGTCGGCAGATATTTACTTTTTCATGAATACCCTTAAATTGTCAATGCAACTGTGTTAAACTGCTAGTGGATGAATGCTCACAGGTACTGGCAGAGGATGAAAACAACGTCAAAGCGCTATTTAGGCGAGGAAAAGCCAGAGCAGAGCTTAGGCAGACAAATGCTGCGCAGGAAGACTTTCTAAAGGCGCGCAAATTTGCACCTCAAGAAAAAGCTATTGCAAGAGAGTTACGTTTGCTTGCTGAACACGACAAGGCTGTTTACCAGAAACAAAAAGAACTCTACAAGGGAATTTTCGGACCAACCCCGGAACCTAAACCCAAACCCAAACGGGATAATCGGTTGATCATCTTTTGGCACTGGCTGTTGTCATTGTTCTATCATCTCTTCAGGCTCGAAAGGCGTAAAGCTGATTAGTCAAAGATCTTAAGCTCTTGAATTGTATGACAAATGAGGAAATTCATGTACTGAACCTGTTCTGGTAAACAGAGCTTATGATTCTGACCCTGAGGTTCACTCGTTTACGTTGTGGCAGGGGAGTTTAGATGCGAACATTTTTAGCCAGGAACGAAGATACATTGATCAAATTGAACTTGTCTGTGAGTTTCGGTTGTGAAATTTCGGTCGCCAACATAATCCTTAGATGGTGTGCAAATTGAGTCTATTTGTTACTTTGAAGTATTGCTTCTTGTTTATTTAGTGTATCTTTGGCAGGAGAACTTGGTTTCTTTAGTTACAAGTTTAGTGGTCTACATGGATGAGAGTGATTTTAAACACAAGGATTTGAAATTTGGCGCATGAAATTGAAATTTATGAAATCATAAAAATATTGGTTTAAGACTTCCCACTTCTCGATTCCTTTAAGTGTAGAAAATATCGTTTAAAAAAATAAAAAATTGGATTGAGGTTTGAATATTTCCTCAATCCAAATGGACCCCAATTTATGACTTCACTTGTCCCCATAGTTTAAGGGTTTTAGCCTTAAATTGTGGGGAAAGGGATGACAAAGGAATGTCTTGTATAATTTTCTTTAATTAATTGAAGAAACAAAATTTGAATTTGAGACTTCTTTCGACAAAAATATTTCGTAGACTGATGATATGTTTACCAAGTGGAATGGGGGTGGAAAAAGGGGAATTTGATTTCTCCGCTTATTCCACGGTTTAATAGTTTAATAATTTTTAGGAATGAAAATATAGGTGGAGTCCAATCAAGGTCAGTAATCATACTCGTGAAAAATCGTCAATTCCAGTACTTGGGGTATGAGATTTTTTTTTTTTTTTTGAACTAATGATATTATCTACACTAAGAAGAGAGGGTGAGTTTAGCCCCACAATAGGCTAGCAATAACGTAATTCAAATTTATAACTTAAAACATTTCACTTATAAGTAAAAAATAATACAATTATACTATAGTACTAAGTGACTTGGGATATGAGATTTCGAGTTCTAAGAGAAAGCTACAAGATGAGATCATTAAAGAACTCTGAAAAAGATAAAAAAAATAGGATTTTTCAAAGTGTTTGAACACGGACACCTTCGTCATATGTCCTTGTACAAATGAAATGATATTTTAAAAACTTTGCTCTATCTATATAATAATATATGGCATCTATGTTACCAAGTGGAATGGGGGTGGAAAAAGGGGAATTTGATTTCTCCGCTTATTCCGCGGTTTAATAGTTTAATAATTTTTAGGAACGAAAATGTAGGCGAAGTCCAATCAAAGTCAGTAATCAATACTCGTGAAAAATCGTCAATTCCAGTACCTGGGGTATGAGATTTTTTTTCTTTTTTGAACTAATAATATTATTTACACTGAGAAGATGGGGTGAACTTAGCCCCAGAATAGGCTAACAATAATGAAATTCAAATTCGTCTTTGACGAAAATCAAACTTAAAACATTTCCCTTATAAGTGAAAAAGAATACAATTATATCATAATATTAAGTGGTGACTTGGGATATGAGATTTCGACTCCAAGGGAAAGTTGTAAGATAAGATCATTAAAGAACTCCGAAAAAAGATAAAAAAATAGGACTTCTCAGAATGTTTGAACACAGACACCTTCGTCATATGTCCTTGTACAAATGAAATGATATTTTAAAAAACTTTGCTCTATCTATATAATAATATATGGCGTCTATGTTCCCCGATACATTAAAAAATCTCTCAAAAAATAAAGAGCCTCTCAGAGTACTTGCTTCCATTTGGATGCTGGCCTTCAGGCTAATTCCCTAACATCTGATAATTAGACTGAAATTCTGGAAACCATTTTTGTAATCATTATTATTTGCTACATAAACTAAAATAATAATAATAATCCAAAAAGTAAAAACAACATTTCTTCATTTTCTAATATGCAATTACAAGGATACAATCAGGGTTTGGTCTAAAATTTAGAATTTAGAATTTCACCCAAATCAGCAACAAACCCACTAAAAACACCAACTTTTACCCTCTCCATTTTTTACCAAGGATGGTTGGGGGCCATGGAAGTCCAAGCACAGTAGGCACAGACAATCCTCTGAGAAATATACACATAAACAGCAAATGACAAGCTCATCAGCATCAGATCCTTCCAATCACCCTTCTGCTTTGGGCTCAAATTCTCCTTCAAATTCTTCCCCAACTTGTCAAATCCCAGCAACATCATTGGCTGCTGCTTTTTTTCTTGCTTCTCTTGTTTCTCTGTTGGCTCATGGCCTCGGCAAGATACAAGAACTGGGCTGCTTCTGCTTCTGCTTTTGATCTGGGAAGATTGACTGCCAAATGAAGGGGCAGATGATGGGATTTGGAAAGTGAAGAGATTTTGGGTGATTAGGAAGGGTGGTTGGGAGGTGGAATTGAGCAAGATTGGTTTCTCCATTTGGATGGTTTGAGTGGGGAAGGGAGGGGAAGTCTGGTGTTTGACCATGGAAAAGAAAACCCAATCATCCCCTCATTGGCCAATGTATTTTAGGAAGAAAATATCTTTTGGTTTTTTGGTTTTTTCTCTCCAATACATTATACATGTGCGAAATATCTTTCATGGAAAATTTTGTACTTTTGTAATTATGAAATTGGGGATTTTCGCATTCTCTTTTTGTCATCGTAATTTTATCTTTATATTTTTTTTCAATATTTATAATTTAAATGTTAAATAAACAGATGTATGCGAGGTGAAAAAGAGAGTGCAAAAATCATTCGTAGGCCATATAACTCATGGGACCTACATGAAGTGATGAAAAAAAAAAAAAAACCTTTAGCCATTTAGAGAGAAAAACTAAGAAAGTCATCCTTGTCTTTGGGTTGTGGAGCCTTTGGCAATCCTTCTTAGTCTTTTCTCCACAAACACCCCCCCCCCCCCCCCCCCCCCCCAACTCTTCCTTTTACTTTTGATGTTGGGGGTGCAATTATTGCTGAAATAACCATTGTCTTTCGGCCAGACGCACAACAAAGACAAGGTTTTGACTCCAACTCAAAATGGTCATGCTGTTCTTTCAAATTTACCGACATAATAGGAAATAATGGAAGTTATAACTTAAAATGTAGCATTTAAGTATAAAATATATCCGGAATCTCTTCGTTACATTACCATCCATTATTCCATGTTTTAGAAAAGGAATGATTCTAAATTCAGAAAGGGTTAATTACACTAACACTTTTGAAGTTTATCATTTTTTACAAAATCTTTATAAATTTGAAACATTACATTAAACACCCTTGAAGTTTTCATTTGTTTAATAATGTTTCATTGTAATTTTTTTTAATTTGATTTATTTATTTATGAAGTTTTCATTTTCAGTTTTAAAATAATTACCTGCAAGAGTAATTTCGTCCATAAGGCGATGAATGTAAAATAAATAAAAATCTCAAAACGTGAATGTAATATTGTTAAAAAATAATAAAATGGAAAGAAACAAAATCCAAATTTCAAAGTTCAGCGTCCGTTGCGTTGACGTTTATGCTCTTCTTATCCCCTACGTCTCCACTAATCTCTCATTCCCTTTCACCACCTTTCTTTAATCTTTGGGGCCCACCTCCAACTGTGACCCCACAACCTAAAATCCAAAACTGAATCTTCACCCTCGAGATTATAACCCAACACAATCCACACCGTACAATGTCAAAATAGTCAATTAAAGTAATCAATGGCTCGGCGTCGAAAGCACAACGACGAGTCAAACCCTCCCTCCTTCCACTTCGTAGTTTAATACCAGCACAACCTCATCGCCAAACGACATGCCGTTTGTGGTTCCTAAGCCATGTAGTAAACAAAAAAATATAATTTTCGCACTCCCCTTTTTCTGCTAGTCATTGTACTGAATCAATCAAAAGAAAATCAATCAACGAGCAAAAGCGAAGGAAGAGTGTAGAAGGAGAAAACGAGAGTAAAAATCACTACCCTACAACGATACTTGGTTCCGTAAATCATAAATAGGAACACTGCTTCATACCAAAATAAAAGAGACGAGGCAATCTCTCTGTACAGATTCTGGTTAGTGGTTCATGAAACAAATACAACAGAAACTCTGAAGAACAAAACCTAATTGGAGCTATAAAAACACTACATTACAAGGTACAACATAAAACTATCAGCACGCCCAAGGTTACGGTTACCCGCCACATCGAAAACCCTATCGGAACTCCTCGTCGTCTGCCAATCACAAGGAATGGTTCCGCTTCGTCGCTTCCATCTTTAGCAAGAGATCCTTTATATCTGCTTCCATTCTCATCTTCATGGTGGAGTATTCACGATATGCTCGATCTAGAGCTTGTACTTCTTCGACTTTCTTGTTGCGCATTTCCTCTGCCTCGACCAAGCGCAGCTTTGTTATTCTGCTCCTATATTCCTCTTCAATTTTTTCATTCTTTGCCATCGCTATGCGTTTAAGTCCCTCGGCATCTCTTCTTGCGTCATCTGCTCGTGTTTGGAACATTTTCGCTTCAGCCTGCTTGATCCTCACAATGCTCTCCAGCTCATCGAAAAGAGGTTCTTTTTGGGCACTGGTGTGAAACTCCATCTCCAGTAGACGTTTATCATGCTGATCGTAGTTAAAGCTAGGATGAATGTTTGCTGCAGTCTCCAACTTAGAGGACTTCTCTGTATATACCGATTTCAGCCATGCGGGTTCCTGGCTTGGCCCAGCAATCCCATTGCTAACTTTACTATGATCCTTCGTCGATAAAACGGGTGTTTTCCCTAGCTTGGAACTGTCAGCGTCTGCAACAAAAAGTGAAAGGACTTACTAGCAATCTTACAGTTTCCATTTAACTAAACACAGGATTACTGCACGGAGCAAAAAGGCACAGCTTTGAGATTCAACAAAGCCATGAGTTTCTGCTTCGGCATTGTGTACTCGTGCTATATACTCGGTAATACTCGATACTATTCTTTCCCCTTAATATTCTCACATGAGCATAAAAAAGCAGTTCAGAGACTGGATACAGACGCTTTTAGGCCAGCCATCAAACTGAATCCCCCGAACCCAGAATAAAAAAACGAAGCTTCAAGCAGGCCAAACACATTAAGTAGCGTCAACATTTCAAAAGGTTTCCACACATGTCAAAACAAAGTACACAACTTAAAAAACTTTTATTAACAGCAATTCACAAGTATCCAAATCTCTATATGTAACATCGATATCTTGTAAACCATGGAGAAATGAAGTATCTGTAGATTTCACGAGGCAAAATATAACAAAGCCATTTTCCCGAAGAAAAATCCAACAGAAGCAAGGTAAGTCATCTTAGAAAAACTATGTAATTGACTGTTCTTTTATACCCTCAATAGCATGAAACACCCTATTTACTAAAAACAAATATATGGCAGATAGAAAATATATTGTATTGAATGTTCATTAGAAAAAAAAAAAAAAAGGTATGATTCTAAACAATGATATTATGACAATGCAGATTATAACCCCAAAAAGTATCGTAAGAATAAAACATTAAAATGTTTCGGATAAAACAAATAACTTACCCGCGAGAAAAGCCATGACATAACCGTAAACCTCCGGAAGGTCAGACTTGTTTACCAGTCTTGCCAGTGATTGATCAGCAATTTCATAAAGTCTTCTCCCTCTCATGTCCTTGCTGACACCAAAGATTCTCTTGACGTATTCAAGTTCCCTAGCAAGATTTTCCATTGTCCAATCCTTTGCGAAATTCTGAAAAACCTCCTTCACAAAGCCAAACATCTCAGAAGGATGATCGCAGGCCACACAATGAAACTGCATCTCGGTCGTCCCTTGGGATCCAGTAGCACTGCGTCCATTTCTAATATAAGATTCCCGCAATGCACAATCCGCATGGCACCAATGGAGACAAACATCACACCCAATCCAACTACATGTATTCGAGGCCATGTCAAACTTTGAGCACACAAGACACATACATGTACTGCAAAAACCACTCTTTTGCGAACAAACTTTGCAATCACATTCATCCACAGGCACAGAGCTCCGACAAGAAGGATTTCTGCATCTTGAGTTCAGAAAAATTTCAGCTAACTCAGAAGATGATGCACCATTCTCTGGCTGGAGATAATTCGGTAGAGCAGTCTTCAGAGCAACCAAGATTTCCAGTTGCGCACGATGAGCCTTTAGTAGCATCTCCATGGTTATATCAGACCTGCTCTGCAGTGCCTTCTGGAATGCAAATAGTTGCATGCGCTTATCCATATTTAACATCATATCGCGAATGGTCTCCTTCACACATGAAGCGGATTGTCCTGTCATCTCATGAAACTTTCTAGCCATTACATGTATGGGATCGGAGACAATCCTGGCAACGATTGTCTCCACAAAATCAGCTCCACCAATGAGAAACTGCTCTTGTTCCTTCTGACTGCTAGTCCTATATAAACTACCACTACTTTTCTCTCTCATTAGCCGTTTCCTGTCAAAACTATAGTTTGATCCCATTTCATGAGATCCAACGCTATTTGAAGGTGATCTAACATCCTCATGGTTCCTTGCCTGTCCTCCTGACAACTGCTTGTGGAAGCTCAGCTGCCTTTCCATTCCATTCGCCACTTTAGGGCTTCCTTCAGGATGTCTAAGATGTTGTTGCCCTTGGCCCAACTGACCATTTGGAATGCCTTGCGATGCTTGAGACTGTTGTTGTTGAGACCCGTTTCCATTCATCAAGATTCTTTGATACAAAGGGACTTCTTTACTCTTAGCATCATTCTGAGTGAGTGCTTGCCAAGGAACTTCTTTACCCTTAGCCTCACTCTGAGCGAGTGCCTGCCAATCAATTCCCTGGAAAAGGGGACGACTTTTAACCGACTGTTCAAAGTCCATCGAATTCTGGGTGGTTAGCGAACAGCTAGGGTTGTGATAAAACGACTGCGAGCCTGAAAAGGATACTGACTGAGTAAATCCATCAGAGTTAGTACGAAAAGTATTACTTAGAGACTGAACACTCATTGATTGATCAGGAGAACCGGGAGCTGCGCCACCAATGGGTAACAAAACGTTAGGCAAGCTAAGAGAAAGATCAAGAGGCTCAAGTGCCAGCTTCTCATCCTTCATACTAGCACCAGATTGATCAGCCTTCTCCTGTCTCCTAACCGGAGAGCTTGAAAACAACTCGAAACCCCTACTGCTGGGTCCTTCCATATCATTTTCCATACCAGTGAGCAGCTCTCTGGATTCTCTGCCAACCCACCGACCATCTTCAGCTGAATCCACCAGATCGGCTGGTGCCACGGCCACGCTTTTACCTTTATCCTTAAAATTCTGACTCAAACTCATACTCATATCCACCGTATTCAGCTTAACCACTTCATTATCCTCCTCATCCTCGGTTACCACCTTATCTGACTCTGTCATTTCGTCGTCATCATCCTCCGCCTTCACTTCAAGGTCTATTCCCTTATCTTGCTTTGGTTCCTTTTCCAATTCCTTCGGAATCTCCACGACCACTTCTTCATCACCTTCCCTGAAACTCCCTTTTCCCTCATCTTCACGAGCTTCCACATTCCCGCTTTGATCAATCATATCGATCTCGCTATTTGGTAAGTCATCATCTTTCTTCTCCTCCTCCTCATCTTGCCTTCCACACACACTCCCTTTATTTTCATCTTTCACCTCTTGTTTATCCGAGGACTCGCCTTTCTCCTCCCTAGCCTCTTGTTTATCCATAGTCTCAGCTTTCTCCTCAACGTTATCTGTATCTGTAACCAAAGACGCGCTTCGGATCTGTGCTTCTTCCGTTTCAGCTCCGCCTTCAAGGCCCAATTGGGGCTCACCTCCACCACCAGCTCCAGCTTCCGGGTCAAGCTCACCCTCCTCCATTTCACTACTACTCCTACTCCCCTTCTCAGCCTGAACCTCCTCTGTCTCCGTCTCCGTCTCCGTCTCCCTCTTCCTCACCTCAACACTCTTTGGCCGCTCCACCGGAACCTCCTCCGTCTCCGTCTCCGTCTCTCTCTTCCTCACCTCAACACTCTTTGGCTGCTCACCCTGAATCTCTTCAGCCTCCGCCTCCGTCTCCTTCTTCCTCACCTCAACACTCTTCGACTGCTCACTCCCCACCGAGTCCTTGGACCAAGTCGGAGACTTGGACTTCGACTCCGATTTCGACCCCTTCCCATCCCTAAACCTCCTCACCGGAGACCTAACCCTAGACTGCTCGCTCCCCGAATCCCTCGAATTCGACCACGTCGGCGACCTCACGTCCCTCAACCCCTTCCCTCCTCCTCTCTCCTCGAACTCCTTCCCGAACCTACGCCACGACAACGCTCCGCTCCCGCTGCCTTCGCGCCTGGACCTGTCCCTCTCCGATCGAAACCCTTTCGGAAACTCCGCCGGCGACCTCCTCGACGCGGAGAAGCTCTCGGACCGGTGCATCAAATTACGATCGTACCCTCCGCCATCTCTGTTGTACCGATCGGTCCCCTTCCTCCTATCGAAACCGTCGAACTCGTGCTCCGTCCTCTTCCGGACAGTTCTGGACCCGCCGCCGGAGCCGGCCGGTTCCCGATCGTCGTAGGAGCGAGCCGGCCCTTTCGAAGATGCGGAGGAGGACGAAGAAAGCAAACCCTTGCGCACAGTATCTGGCTTGTAGTAGAAGCTCCGGTGCGAAGAGGAGGAGGAGGTCCGGCCGGGGTTGGAGCTCGGGTTCGGGTTAGGATTCGGATCCTTACTGAAGGAATCGAGATCGTCGCTGGATCTCAACCTCTTCATTTCTCCCCCAAATTAAAAATTAAATCAGAAAAAAAAAAAAAAATTGAAGAGCTACCGGCTACGATGTTGTATGTGAGCTGAAGGGGTGAGGGCTTTTGCCCATAAGGGAAGTCGAATTGACGGGGATTTCGACGGAAGCTGTTTGGAAAGTGAGATGGGGTTGCAGAGAGAGGGGATAGCCGGCGAAGGAAGGAAGGTTTGGGAAGAGAGGGAGGGGTAAAATTGGAAGAGGGGAAAATGGGGGTGGGTGTTGGTGTGGATTTCAAACTGTGGTTTCGTTGAGTCAACGCAGCTTTAACTACTGATGAGGAGAGAGAAAGAGAGACAGGAGAGAGAGAGTTGGATACGCAAAGTGCGTGGAAACGCATTGAAGACTGAAGAATGTGTCGCTTGACTCCCTTCATTGGCAGCGTCAGATTTTTCAATGCTTCGTGACCAGAGTGAAATAGTACATTAAGCGTTATAATATAATTTAATGAAAAATTTTGTCTAACATTTTGACAATTTGTGTACTAAAGGGTGTGCACACGGGCATGTTAGGAGGTTTGATGGATTAGAAGATTAACATTCGATGCGTAAAACTTTTATGGCATCAAATTATCCTTCTACCATTAGAATTTCAAAAAAAATCAACGCTATGAAACTGTAGGTTATTATAGAAGTAGGTTCGATTTCATTTGGTTCAATTTTTTGTCAAAATTGAAACCGAACCAAAACTTCGGTTCAATTTTTTTTGTTTTTTCAGTTCAATTTGGTTTTGTTCAGTTCGGTTTCAGCTTTTATTTTATTTTATAAAACTTTATCATTTTTAATATGAAATTTAGAATAAAGGCTTGTGTTGGTAGACTAATAATAAGAAAATGAAGAAAGTGGGAAGGTAGTTGTACATATACAAGATCATATAAATCAATTATATTCTATCAACAACCTCAATTACAAAGAAAAATTATCATCGTATCCATTCAAAAAGCAAATAAATAGAGAAGTTCTTCCAAGTTCCAAAGTCTTCCAAAACTTTCTTCCATAACCAATGAAATATCCTCCCTAATTTTTTTTGAACCCAAAATATCCTCCCTAATTGAACCAAGTATGCTCCTTGAAAAAGCCCTAGGCTTAGTTTCAAACTTAGCAACAAAGTTTCACAAAAAAAATCATGGGCATACATTCATAAAGTGTACATGAATTTGGTTCGGTTTGGTTTCCAAACCTCCAAAATTAAAACCAAACCAATAAGATTCAGTTTGATTTTATTTTGGTTTTCGGTTCGTGTATTTGGTCTGGTTTTTTTCAGTTTTCGGTTTTTCGAACCCATCCCTAGGTTATTACATTCGTTATTTCTCAAAATTCATTTTAATAAAAGAACAATAATATCTAAAATCAATAAAATTATAATAACAATAAAAAGAGTCAATTGTCACATACGTAGTATGTGGTAAGAGGCTAATTTTCTCAAAATGAACGAGACATTCATTAAAAAGAAAAAAAATCATTCGATTTGAAGAGTATTTAATTATTTATATGAATTTAATCATTTATATGAATCAAACAAATTAACTCTTCTTAAAGAAAAACTTCGATAAGTCATATTAATCATAGAATCCAATAATACAAAATATAGAGAATAGAGAAACTCATTTTTTGAGAAAGTCGTTGAACTATCATATCAAAGTTTTTCTCCTCTTTATTGATTGAAGTACGGGTGTATTTTTTTCCAAAATTAAACTTTTATTTTGGCTAATAATAAAAAGAAGTCGGTAAGATTTAGATGGTTAGGTGAGGTTATGAGGGGAATTAGAGAAGGTGGGAGAGCTTGAACTTGAGTGAGGAGAGCCACAAGTGAAATTCTACAAGTGACTTGTTCAAGATTTAGAGATCCGAATGAAAATTTGAAGTGCCAATAACAATTTTTTATATATATAGATCTACATAAAATCAAAACAATAGCCATTTCTTTCAAGCAATGAAAATTTTGGAATTGCTTCATTGATTTGAGTCTTGCAGTTGGAGTGTTGGAAATTACAGAATTTATAGGAATAATACCGGTAATGTTTCGTTAAAATTTTCTTAAATAAATTTCACAACAATATAATAATTTTGAATGACATAGTGAGTAGTACTTATTTCTTTAAATTTAAAACATTTGTTTAGGTGGAGGATAGTCAACATGCAAAATAGTTTCTAACGTTATTGTGTAGCAGATGAAAACGATTTTAGCCAAATTTTAATTGACACAGATTGGTGATGTTACTTTTTCTATACACGTTTTTATGCGGTTCATTCTATAATGTATTTTAAATTATCTAAATCGTTTATCTTTTAGGTCTTTGCTTCAAATATCATGTCTACCAAAAAACACTCAAATATGAAACTATATAACTATTGAATTAAGGGTTTAGGGTTTCTTAGTAGAATTATATTCGTCAATTTTTTTCACTACAAATGAATGTTTTAATGGTTTTAAATTTGTCTCCTTTTTTGCAAGGACGATCTATGAATGATGTTCTAAAAGAATTACGATTTGGATAGTTAAAATCTATTATTTAGTGAGCTCAAAAAAATGTGTTAAAAATTGTGTAAAAAAAAAAAATGGTAACACGAATCAACTCCAATTTTAATATATTAATCTTGCATGCAATGCCACTAAACAAAACACAGAGAGCCGTTCTTTTAAGCAACAAAATTGTTTGGTTGATTAGAGTAAAGCTCTTTGTCCATTGCTTGCTCCAATGTCCTACAAGAAACAAAGAACGAAAAGCCGAATGAGCGTGGGACACAGACAGAGAGTGAGTCAATGCCCCGTACAACTCATCAAAACCAAACCATTCGATCCCTTTTTCTTTTTTTCCTTTTGGCCATATTCCAGGATTGTGATTCCTTAATTTTGTTAAAAGCAAAATGGTACGTCACCGTGGTAATATCTCAAAAAATGTGTAATTATATGCGTGTTATTGATTGTATGCGTTATTAATTCAAGATATTGCCGTAAGATGTTAATTAGTCCGCAAA